>NC_135313.1:83306053-83606053 GCF_048772815.1 Callospermophilus lateralis
ATTTAGAAAATCTTTCTGAGGACATAAGCCTTAATAACATCAAATCTTAGTCACAAATTCAAGGAGATTGCCCAGTCATAAGTTTATGTGTATTTGAACTGAAAAATTGTTAACCACACTATTTCTCTAAGATGGGTGAGGCCATTCAGAGGCTGTGGGCCCTGGATATGCACCCAAACAAGTGTGTGTATATCTGAAGCCCCACACATTGTAATAAACACAGCTGCATTTATTTGAGTATATGCTCCCATATACACGTAAAAACATTCAAACAAACACTCGGAAGATTTATTTGCTTGTGCAATGGGGCAGTTATTCAAATAAACATGCTTAATGCAATTATTCGAATCTTATATTGCATGTTCATCAATCACAGCACTAAAACATGTTTTTAAAAAAGAGGGGGAAAAAACACCAAAGAATTTACACAGGAAAAGTATATGTGAAAACAACCTTATTATAGATTTTATAGGGTAGCTAAAATTATGGCTCCCTCCTTAACTGTAACTCAACTATTCTGTATTCAATGACATTTGTTTCTAATGATTAATTAGTTTACTCACTTGCATTATATTCGAATGACCACAACATTCAGCTTCATGTAATAGCAAACTTTGGAAATCTAAATTGGATAGAGATGTGAAATCTCTATATTTCAAAAGCAGAATAGTTGTTTCAAGACACCTATGTCGAGGGGATACTAGTTAAATTATTATTGCTTAAATACACACCTATAAATTTTTTAAAAATTATACATGCAAGAAGACATTCCTACATTGAAGACATTTAAAAAAATCACAGGTGACTCATCTGATCATTTTATACATTAATAAATATTCCGACATATATGTGAACACATCACAAATCATATTAAACCAAGAGGCAATTTATGCCTCTCTTAAGTATGTACTGACATAACCTAATATACTAAAATGGGAAGGGGCTTTTAGTCACTGAAATATGCATCGTGTAACAAAGATGAAGAAAATATGTGGCTTGTGCCCATCATAAAGAAAGATTCAGACTGAAGGCTTAGCTTTGGGTTTTATTCAATTAAATTGTTAAACTGTGCACAGTGAATTTTTTTTTTTTTTAGAACTTGAGACATTTGTGATGTTGGCTGTTTAAATCTTTGTTACCTTCGCTGTGAATTGAAATTGTACATATTTAGTAAATCATGCAGACAAAACAAACTTTTTAGACAATATTTTTATTGAAGAGTTTTCTTTTCCTGTATCCATGTTAAAAAAAAAAAAAAGACCTCCTTTCCCAAAATAAAAATGTCAATACTAAATTTAAAGAAGTATAAAGGAATGATTGCTTCCTTTAGAGCAAAATATTTAAATAAACATGGAGATAATTGGCAGCATGTTCTTTTTGGGCTAGTAGGCCGTGTCCAATTTTTTGGGTCTGATGTTGCAGAGGGCCTCTGTTTCAGGGTTGAAGATGATATATTAATCTCCGAATTAAACAAATGCTGTTAAGTAACAGAAATAAATCCCTCAGTCTTCATTTGTATATGAAATATGGAATTAGAGAAATGACATTGAGATGATATGATGCCGAATATGCCACAAGCTAAAACTTTCTCTATTAAAACAGTCACCTACCACCGATAATCTAGTATGACATGTTAAAATGCTCCAAAATATTGAAAATAGAAAATGAACAACACTGTTCCCATTTGGCCTTGAGAAGAATATGACAAGGATTCTAATAATTTTAGTCAAAGAAAATTATGAGTAAAAAATACATGAAGATTAAAGCGGTGACAAATGATCTTTTAAGTATTCTAATTGGTCTTTCTCATTCATAGCTTTGATTCCACACAAATTGCAAATCCTGATGATCCTGATTTGTAAGTGCACCCAGTCAGCTTTCTCTCTTTCACTCCATGAAATATGCCTGTTAGATTTGGAACGAAGGATAAGCCCCTAACATGTTAAAAATAGACTACTGCCCTGGCAAGAAATTTAGCATTGGCAAGCACAGAACTCAGAAGGAACTGAACTAACATAAGGAAACATTCACAGAAAGATTTGTACATCATGATCCTGTTCTGACCATTTCAGAGCAGTCAAAGGGAAGTAAAGAATATGTGTGTGTATAGTTTTGCTAAGTTTATGTGTGTACATTTAAATAGCTAGTGTTAACAAAAGATAATGCTCAGGAGATGGAAAGAGAGTCTGAACAGACTTTTTCTATTTTGTTACCTTGCATAAACTGAAAATAAATTTAACAGAAAAATACTAAAAATATAGGAAGTTCTGAAGACAGCATCACCAAAATAACCCTTATATAATTTATAATGCCCGCAATAAAATAACAATAATATCAAATTAACTTTACTCATTTTATAGGAAACTTAGATTTTAGTTTATGACATTTCCCTAAACAAGTATCACTTTTATTCATTCCTAAAACAGTATTATTATAGGGCAAAGAATTATAGTTTTACTCCATTCTCATTTTGTAAAGGAAAAGAGAAATACAGCCTTCAAATTACTTGAAAAAAAATATGGATAGATAAAAAGAATACAAATTTAGAAAGGAAACTCAAGAACATCCCCATGCTCGCAGAAAACATTACAGAATATTTAGTGACCGCAAGCAACCTAGACCTTGGTTTTTACATCTCTTCCGAATGACACCACTTCCAACACAAACACCATTTCCCAATCCTTCAGTGCAGCCCAGGATTGGTGCAGACATAAAGGGAGAATACCAACTATTGAATAACCCTCAACCACTTCCTGCAGTCCTGAAACATTCTGTGGAGGTCTACCACTTCATTATTGAACATACTTAGAAAGTGTGAGTTCATAGGTTTCCGGTAGAAGGTACATCTAAGCAAGAAGGAAAATAGGGAAGTACAAACCACCCTACCCAACTTATTTTAGCCCTTAAAAAGCTATTACTGGTGTGAATCAGCTGCAGAATAATCAACCTAACATCTAAGTAGAAACTTTTTCTTTTCTGCCATATGAATTGCTTTTATTTTACCAAAGATAATTACATGGAAAGGGACATTTCAGTCAAACAAATGGTAATGGAACAGTCAACAAAATCTTGGAACAAAAAAAGAGTTCTGACCCCAAGAACCGCTTATTATGTACTACCTTGATTTTTTAAAATGAAAATTACAATCATGATTCATACAAATACTTCTCATGATCCCTTGGGTCAGATGCCTTCACCTGCAAATCAGCCTCTGCTATAAACTCCTTCATGGTATGACCACACTATAACATACTTTATGTCTACATTAAAATTCTCAAAAATCTTATTCTCATTCTTCAATAAAACTCGCATATAAGTAGAATAGGAAGAAATCTTTATGTTTGTAACACTTGGAGAAATAACAGTAGTTAATCTACCATCCAAGTGTTATAGATGAACAGACTGAAGTCTACATATCCTTGGGAGCACACCAGTTGTTTCTGCCTCCCAGTGATCTAGAAAGCAGTGAAGCACAGACTTAGACTTCTGAGATCCCAGAATCTCAGTCTTCCGAAACATTTTTCAGCACTCTCTCCAAAATACCACAGTAAAACACTCCTTCAAATGGCTATTGAAGCATCAAAAGGCATGAGTTAGTTTCTCTACTTCCTGCAAGAAGCTTGTTCTGGTCTATAAGAACTCTTCCATGCAAGAGTGGAATGAAAATAATCTACTTTGAAAACCTGTGTTACTCTAAGATGTCACATCATCTGAGGGCTATTAACCACTTATGGACTAAAGTTCCCTTTAACTGAGACATTTTCAATTTTGAGAAATACTCTTCAAAAATTACTAACTACTGTGGATATATTTTACCCACGAGATTTTTGTTTGTTTGTTTGTTTTTCAAAGGCTCTTGGCAGTGCTCATTTCCATTTAGGATCTATGGTTTCACCCAGCCTCTCCACCCACAGTTTTCAGCCAGAGCCCACTTTCCAAGTCCTCAGCATCATTCTGTTCCTAGACGTGACTTTTCTGAACCCATGTGCCCTGAATGATACCCACGTGAACAGAGGAGGAAAAGGGGCAGCAGGTGTGCACGGTGAAACAGGAGCAGTCAGAGATTCATAAAACTTCTGGGGGACTATTGGCATAGATGGAAATAGACCAAAGAGGGTCAGGATGTGATGGGATCTTAGACACCCTCTCATCCAAACCATTAGCTTTCCACAGGCTGAAGCTTAGAGAAAATAAAACCCCAGATCACTCCATAGTCACAGGCAGAATTAGAACCAAAGCCAAGTGTCCGTCCATTTAGGCATAGATGTTTTATTGCTTCTCTTAATACTTCCATGAATTTCTATTTATTATATTTAATTCTCTAAAATAATACTAGATATCAAAGTTAATAATGTTCAATTTACTGAGTACCTACTGTGTGTAAGGCACAATATTAGGTACAAAGATAAACCAGGTGGGATTAGTGACTTCAGGTTTCCTACAAACTGATATAGACATACACAAATAAGGAGACTAAAAAGACAGGTGGCTTAGGAACTGTACCTGTATAGACATGTTTCTTCTGTATCATAGCAGTTTCCTCTATTTAAACACAAAATGACACGATTCCCTCAATTAGGCGTGTGTGTGTGTGTGTGTGTGTGTGTGTGTATGTGTGTGTAATTTTTCTGTTGTTATCTGTCAGTCCTAGGACAGGGAGCTAGACGCACTGTTCCATGTTTCTGGGATACAGTGGTGAATAAATGACAATATCCCTGACTTCAGGGATGCACATTCTAGTGGGAAAGGTAGAGAAAAAAACTCACACTGTAGATCTCTTCAGATAGTATTCTTTTGTTGAAAACAAAAGGTGACGTAATATTGAGTGAAATGAAATTATGGAGCAGGCTGCCTCAGCTGGGGCTGGAGGAGTATCGGGAAAAGCTTCTCTGAGACAGTGGTGTTAGGTGGAGCCTGAAAGATGAGAAGAAGTGAGCCATGGAAAGATCTGGAGGGAGAGGGTTCTAGGAAGGAGGAGGAGCAACAGATGTAGGTACCGGAAGCAAGAATGAGTTTGGCTTTCAGAGTGTGAAAAGAAGGCCATCTGACAACACATATTAGAAGAGGGAGAAGGGTGACAGATGAAATCAGAGACATAGAGTATTCAGGGAATTCTAGGGTCCTTTGATCCAAAGTTATGTTTTTTTATGGGTGAGAAAACTGAATTCATTAATCTCTGAAGTTCACACTGTGAGGTTCTGAGGATTTATGGGTTTTTATTCCGAGTGAATGGCCCAGAAATGAGCTTAGCAATCTGCTCATGGCCTATTCATAATTTCTTCCCCCAGAAATGGACAGTCTCATGACATTCTATGCCCCTCTGATTTTGGAATAAGAGAAATCGCATTGCTGAGGCTTTTGCAAGACCACCTGCCTTGTGTCTGGTCACAGGCAGATCTGTCAGACTGAAAAGCAGAAATTGTTTGGCCCAAAGAAAGTTTCATATTTTGGAAACTGAAGCACTAGATACAGCAAACAGGATGCCACTGCGGCACGATTCTATGGAAGAACCTTCCCCAATCGGCGTGCCCCAGCACAATCCCCACAGTTGCCAGTTTGCACAAAACAGCTGTGCTAGAATCAGGCATGAGCAAGGGCCTCAGCCATTTCCCCTTCCTCTGAACTTCTAAAAAATACAAAAACTCACAGAGCTGAGAGAGAAGCCAATAAGAAGTAAGGAACATGCAGCAGGTGGTACCATCTGTGCCCGGCTAATTCCAGCCAAAACAATCTGCTCCCTAGAGTTCCCAGTTGTGGAGAAGGGAAGAGAACTGACAGCGGCAGAGCCAGGGGAGGGGGTGTAGGAGGGCAAGCACGGAGGCTATTATTCCGGCTTTCAGCCAGTTGGAGGAAGTAGATTATTGATGCCAGTGAACTATTATCTCTCTCCTTTTCTCTTTACAACCACTGTGGGAGATTCCTCCAAAGTCTCGCTAAGCTGGCAAGTAGATCCCACACCTGTGAGACAGACATGCAGGCATTGCTGTGAGTCTGTCACCACTGAGATGGGAGGGACAGGCATTCCCCAGCAAGACTGGCAAGCACAGCCCACCCCAAAGTGAAAAAAACCAAGAGGGGAGGGAGATCATGTTTATTCTATTTTCCTAGCAACCAAATTCCCTCCCTTTCGCATGTTCATTCTTTGAAAATTATCCATGGCTTAAAATGGGCTTATATTCCTCATGCTTTATCCCCAGGTTGGCATTTTCTGGAACCACATTCTTTCACTTGATGGACTTCCTCATGAGGAGCAAATCTCCTTTGGCACATTTACAATTATGGGATGAATAAATGCAACCTATTCAAAGATAGATCAAATTGTCTGCTGTGATTAGTTTCCCATTAAGAGAGGGACAGAGAGACAGAGGGGGGGCCATCTTTTGCACAGGCGGAGGAGAGAGTTATCATTTGAGGGTCCCAGAAGGACGTGTCTACGAAAGAAAACAGTATCATCTGTTGAAGAATTTTTACTAGTACCTTTCGGTTAAGGCATGTCTCCAGCTAGTGTACAGTAGATGCAAATACCTAGGAGGGGTGATACTTGACTATTAACACCTATTATCACCTTCTCTTGGATTAATTTATCAATGTTATAGCTAAGAGTTGAGCCCTTAGGGAGGGAAGCATAGATGAATTCGCCTTCATTGGCTGAAGAGAAGTAAAAAGGCTGAATTTCAGGTGCTACCCCTAGAACAATGGGTTCCCTCATGCACTCCAGAGAGAATAGGAGCTAGAAGCATTCAAAAATTAAAGGCAGGCAGAGATGGAGGAAGAAACAAGAAAGATATTCTGATGTCCTAAAACCTAATAACCTGTAAACAAAACCAAATAAGGTCTTTTATTTGGAAAGAGGGTCTTCCTAGATATAATCAAGTCAAGATGAGGTCATTAGCATAGGCTAAGCCAATATGACAGATGTCCTTTCAAGAAGACGGCATTTACACACAGAGAGAGGGTCATGTGAAGACAGAGATGTAGACTGTAGTGGTGCATCTATAAATCAAGGAATGTCAATGATTGCTGCCATCCCCAGAAGCCAGGAGAGAGAAATTGAACACATTCTCCTTTCAAGCCCCCAGACAGAACTCCCCCTGCCAACACCATGATTTTGGATGTCTCTCCTCCAGAACTATGACGGAATATATCCATATTGTTTTAGCCACCTACTCTGTGGTACTTTGTTACAGCAGCCCTTGCAAACTAGTACACCCTCAAACAAACCACAGTCAGACATGGAGCATTTACATTCTCCTGCTGGGTCAGAAAAATCAAGATCAATTTCTGATCTAAGGATTCTCTTGGTGGTGGGGCTTTAGCAGATAAAACAAACATGAGCAGGGATATCCCTTTTGGTTTTGAGATACATGTCATCAGGAAAAAGACAAACTGCCTACTCTTCCTCCCAAATGTCTTCTATAAGGTAATCTTTTTAATTAGGATAATTAAATTCTTGTTTCAAAGGGCACTAAAGTGCAAGCATTATCGTCTGATTTCCTGTAAAGAGTATTTTTCCTGCCCCCTGTTCCACATGGTGTCCATTAACAGGAGAAGCACCGAGTGAGTCAGACATTATGGCTACAGGTTTGTGGCTCATGTCAGCACTAAGAAGAGGGAAATGAGAAAGGAAAACATAAATTGGGAAAACAGTGTCAGAGGGCAGGCCAAGATAATGGAAGAACCAGAAAGCAGAGGAAAAGGGTGTTGTATGGGAACCAAAACCTTGCTTCAGGTAGGAAATGTCAGGGAAAAATAGAGGAGCATTTTTTAATTAAGGGGCAGGAGAAATCTAAGCAGATTTTTTTTTTTTTTTAACAACTTAAGTTGCAGACATAGAAATGAGTGTGATGTGCCACTCCCCAGATTCATTGCTTTGGTATGATCTTAACCTTTTCCAGCTCTAAGTCTCCTGTGAAATTGACTAATAATTCCTGCAATGTACTTAGGTCACTGAGATTTAGAAGAATTTTGGGTGTTCTGTGAGTGAGGCAAGACGGGAGTGAGTCAACTGGCGTGTGCTTTGATATATTGTTCTGGTGGCCAGTGGCCTATAGCTGGGAACCAGTGAGACCAGGCAGTGGGGTGGATTCTCAGAGGAGCCCATGAGCTCTGTTCCACCCCATTACTCCATGCCTGACACTGCCTGCCCACCCATTAGTGGATCACAAAAGGCACAGGTAAGGAAGCAAGAGAACAGTTCACTGAACATTTCTCATCTCTTTACTAGAAAAACAAACTTAACCCTGTGTCTCCTTCACAGAAGGCCACATGCCATCCTTTACATTTTATTTCAGGAAGATAGTATATCATCTTGAAGGCCTTGTTAATGTGCTGTTTCTCTAAGGTTTGTGGTATTTTTTATATGCCATTAGTCAATTATTGCTTGTTTCTAGCAATAACAATCCCACCTAATGTATTTAATTTGTTTTGAAAATCATAGCACATCTTTACACATAGAAAATACAGCTTTTAATCCCATTGATGACTTCCTCCTTAAAATTACTCTTTTAAATCCCTAGCCACATTCTTCTTGGTTTTCTTCCTACCCACTGACCAAGATTTGCTTTTTCACTCAACCCTTAAATAGTAGCATTTCCAAGAGCCCCTCTGGGGCTCTTTGCTCTCCTCCTTTCCATCACTGTGCTTCTGTGACTTCTTCAATACCCACAGCTTCAATTCCTGCATTTAAACCAAAGACTCAAAAATGCACCACCCCAGTCAGACTTCCTCCTGTGCACTATATACCTGCTCATTCAAATGAATACCGGGCATTGCTGCCTGATGGTTTCAAAAGCACCCCAAATGTAACTTATTCAAAATGGACCCGGGAGTATCTTCAGAGTCATCCAACTATGTCTCCAATGGGTTACCAGGTCTGAAGAGTCCAGCCACCTATTATCTATTCTTTCTGTGTCTCTCTAGCACTGTTTCCTCTCCCCTATGCCAGGTGGGTATCACACTGTGGTTACACTGGTTCCAGTCTCATCCAAGTCACTGTCTGGTTCTAAGGCAGCAGGGAACCAAGTGATCACAGTAGGTGGATGGAGGGCTGACAGATTGAAGGAGGCCATCCTTTATGTTCTTTAGAGAGTTTCATGATAGCCTTCAGGTATGTCTTACTTTAACATTATTACATCACAATTTTAGTTCTTATGGAGACATATTTCTTTCAAAAAGGCTGAAGCGAATGTGCTCAAGAGAAATAACTGGTCTTCTTACCTTCACACCATATTCTTAACTACCTTTGTAGCTTATTGTTTTATATCACATTCCATATGTCTACATTGACCAAAAAAATGCTCTCTTGGGTCTTTTTTGTTTTCACTTCTACCTTCTACTTCAACTTCCTAAACCTGTAAGTTCCATAAGGGTAGGGACTATTTTACCCTTGTAGACCCAATTCTGTGAGTTACTGCCCCCAAGGATGTCTTTAATAAATATCTCCTGGATTAACTAGTACAAATTTAATCATACAAAAACCCTCCTTAAAAATCCTTTCATAGTTCTTCAAAGCACCCAAAATATAGATAATGTTCCTTAGCTTGGCCTACAGAGTTTTCATAGGCTCATGCCTCCTTGACTCCCTTTCCATGATCTCTCACTATTTCACTGATTTCACACTTCCCTCTATTTTCTTTTAGCCTCCAGAACATAACTCAAGGGTATCCTTCTTTAAACAATCTCCCCTAAAACTCTAATCCTAGAAATGTTCCTCCTCTGGGCTTTAGCAAGTATCCTATGTAAGCAGCATTAGCGCATTAATCCAAGGGCTGGTTTCCCAAAGATGATATGTTCCTGGAGGGAAGAGACTGATAACACTGACTCCAGAGCCCAGGAGAAAACCTGAAGCCCCATAAGAACTAAGGAAATGTGAGAGCATTTTGAAAAGATGCTGTCAGCAACAGTAGTCTCCCAAGGAACCCAGTCATTAGCCAAGCAGAAGAACAATTCAAGGACAAGACAGAAAACAGCATAGAAAGCTTGTGAGGTTAAAATAAGGACCTGTGGGAGGACCCAATACAAACCCGAAATTCATCGTTTAATACACCTGAAGATGGGTGAGAACTGTTTACAAAGGTTAGTTACATCAGGGCACAAGTATTACCTGCATTGAACAATTTCACTTCTCAAATAACTACTAATTATGCAGAGCAACATTGACTCCCACTACTGACATCCAGATATTGATTAAATTGTAAAATTAGTGAGGCAAAACTTGCTGCAACCTGAGTGGAGTTAAGTCAAAGGAAAACGTGAGTAAATAAGCCCTCAGTCAACACTGAATTCTAGCATAGCCTTTGAACTATTTTAGCAAGGACTCAGATGAGGAACATGAACCATATAAAAGAGGAAGAAGCCCAAAATAAACCAGGATGCATTTTCTTCAACTTCTCTGGAGTTTTTGATTACCTCAGTTTCCTGACAAAGCTTTGCTGATGTGAGTAATTTACAGTAACCATCAGCAAGATAAGAGAAGGTTTGTGTAGGACAGAAGTAAATTTGGGTCTGACATGACTAATATATCCTGCAGTGAAGGACAGCAGGAGGCCTGAGAAAAGGTACAACTTCTATTAAAGATTTCTGAATAAAATGAAGCCAAATGTATATAAAATAAAACTGTTGAATATAGTGGCTTCCTGTTATTTCCCACAAAAATCTATCTACTTCCTCCTAAAGTCCCAAGAGAATTTTCATAAGGACTCATCCAAAGATGTTCCACAAGTTCTACTGAAGAGGCAGAAGAGGTGCTGTGTTTGTATCTGAAAGTTTGGTTGGTTGTTTTGTTTTTGTTTTTGTTTTTGATCCTGGGGTTTTTTTATGGTTTATATGTGAGATGTCCCCAAAAAACTCATGTGTGAGACAATATGAGAGGGTTCAGAAAGGAAATGATCAGGTTGTGGGAGCATTAAATCAATCAGTGGATTGCTCTCTGATGGAATTAACTGGGTAGTAACTGGAGGCAGGTCAGGTATGACTGGAGGAGGTGAGGTATTGGGAGCATGGCGTCAGGTATATATTTATATCTGGCCAGTGGAGTTTCTCCCTCTGCTTCTTGATCACCTTGTGAGCTGCTTCCCTCTACCATACTTTTCCAGCATGATGTCCGGTCTCACCTTGAGGCCTGAGGAATGGAGCCAGCTTTCTACAGACAGAAACTTCTGAAACCATGAGCGTGAGCCCCCAATAAACTTTTCCTCCTCTAATAAAATTGTTCTGGCTGGGTCCTTTTAGTCACAGTAGCAAAAAAGCTAAAAGAGGGTTGCACCCAGGGCTTTGCTCATGCTAAACACATGCTCTGCCACTAAGCTGCAACCCCACCTCCATATCTGAAATTCTTATGGCACAACACATTATAAATACCCTTGTAAGTTTGAAGAACTGTAATTACAAAAGAGGTAGCAGATACTTACCCTTGTTTTAGACAGTGTGCAATTATTTAAATGAAGCTCAGAAAAACAGAAGGTCATAGACACAATAGTCCTCTTGAGAACAGGGTTCCTCTGTAAATTAAGAACTACAAGTAAACTGAATTTCTTAAGTTACAGATACAACTACAAAACTTTTTTTTTTTTTTTTTTTGCCAGTCATGGTGACAGTGCCTGGTAATTTGTATCAGCCTACTCTGCCCCACAACATGAAGCCTTCAAATCACGAAGTCCTCTGGCTGGGTTGATGGAGAACTTTAAGGTTTCTCAGGGTCAACACTGCAAGATTCATTTCTCATCACGAAGGACCAAGTGTGCATTGACCACAGGTTTTCCCTGAAAGTTGTGTTTCTTGATTTCTTCATGAAATTGCTGCTATGGACGGATTCTCTCAGGAGTTTGTTTTTTGTCCTAAAGCTAAGTGCAGCAAAAACTGATTCAAAGTGATGGCTCAGACATAGTTTCCTCATCAGTAAAATCAGAGTCTGTAAAGGATTCTCAGACTCTATCCTAAAAAGTCTGCTATCTGGGGTAGCTTCTGGTTAAGGGAGTTTTCTCTGCTTAACAGGAAGCTTTTAGTGTGGATCAGAGTGCAGGCATTCTAGTGAAAAGAACTGGGTTCGAATTCCAGCTCTGTCCCTCCCTAGCTGTGAGACCTCAGCCAGGTTAATAGGAACAATACAAAAAATTCACAGGATTGTTGTGAAAATAAAATGAGACAATATCTGTGGAAATTATCAACATCACAGGCACTGATAATGAGGCAACTATTGATTCTTCTTGACTTAGGCTACGCCTTTTCTTTCTTTTTTCCCTTTTGGGTTTACGAGAAGCTTTTCTTTGATAACCTATTCTTATAGTTGGATCCACAGAGAGTCCTCTGGTAAGAACACAATCATTTTGGTACTTAGAAATTTTCCAGTCTGTAATTTGGGGGGACCAGGATAGTCTCAAGATTCATCCTCAAAGAGACCTTTTGTTTCCTGGTTGGCATTAGCCTTGGGTTCTCAAAGAGAACAGAATGCTTAACAATTACCCACCCAAAGAGAGGCCTCAGAGCTTGAGAAATGAAGAGTTTGCTCTGTGTCTATTCCAGATGTGCAGTGTGTGCACGGCTCTAAGTAGATGATCCAGGATGATAATAAAGGAGTCATAAGGGTGAACCTTTGTAAGGAGGCTGCCGAGGCACTGTTCACAATTCAAACCTTCCTGTTAGCTTTTTTTGCATATTTTAAAGACAGATTTTTAAATCATGGGAAAGCCTTGTCTGTCTGATTAATCAGTGTATATGGGGAACCCTCTTGCATAACTGGAGAGACTCAGGAGGGAAGCTGTTAGAGAGAAAAACTGACGGTCCCAATAAGAGGAATAGATTTTTATTTTATCATTATTGTTTCCCTTTAGCTAATTTTGATTCTGATGAATATTGGGTTTTCTTTGGTACTTTTTGTTCCATGAATTGTTGTTTCTTTCCTTTAGTTATATTGTTCAGCCAAGTATTTCTTAAACCCCTGTGAAAATAACACTATGATAATCCATGTAAACACTTCCATGAAGATTGACTCAAAAAATATATGTAGATGTCAACCTGAAAGATCATTCCTATTGTAAAAATGAAAAGATTTGAGTGATAGACAATATGCCAAACCTTAATAGTAATTTACATGGATTATAACATATTTTAGTTACTTTTTATACCTCCAACAATCTAAATAGATAGTATATACCTTAATGCATTCTGATCCTCAGATTGCAGGCTACATCTCCAATCAAACTGATTTTAAAAGGTCATTTGTAAAGCAATATTTATCAATTGCCAGTAAATGGCAGTCATGGTTCTAGACAACAAGACTAGACATGGAAGAATTTGTGGACATTCATATGCAAAGTGACATAGAAGGAGTTTTATGTTGTTCTGTGAGATCTCTGACTAGGAGACCTATGAAATCCTTCAGAGAAGAGGAACTATTTGAGTTTAGTGCAGGAATTTATTAGGTTGGAAAGAGAGTGGGGAACGTGAGGAGCATGGCATGCTGAAGCAATGACATCCTCACAATTTTCTCTGCACTCTAAGCTATAAACTCCTTCAAATGAGACAAAAATAAATATATAAAATTCTCATTATAATCATTATACTTCATTAAATTATATCCATTTTCCTTGTTATTAATTATCTGCTTCTTACAATTGATAATTAAGAAGTAAAATTGAGTCAAGATATTGGGGCATGACGTATATTGCCAGTGAACAGTCTCCTTGCATTTCAGGGGGAGAAGAAAGAAAACCACTCTGAGTTGCCCTTGACAATATAGGTGCATGTGACTGGAAAGTAGCCATAGCAGTGAAACAAGTGCTGATTACTGGTCATCTCCACTTAGACTTTGACCTTTTACCTAAAACAACACTTTCTAGTGACTTCCAAATGTGGATGTTTGACCATTAGTAAACAGTTAGGACTGAAACCTTGTTTCCCATGAGTTATAAATAAATGGATGCTTAATAAAGACATTGTCTCCTAAGAGCAAACAACATGAGAGACGTTTGGGGAAACAATTTAAGCATTTTAATGAAGTTCTTGTTGCAGCTTCCCTTCCTGAAGATGGCATTTGAAAGTTACCCTTTCTAGCAGAAAATAGAATAGCTGACAAAAGGAACCACAACTCTGTATCTCAACTGGCAGCATATTTGTGTGGTGTAGAGTGATACATATGTTCACCGCCCTTTGCTGGTTAAACTGTATTTCATTATCAACTCCTTATTTCCACTTCTAATTCTAGCAGAACTACTTCCTATAAACAGGTCAACTCTAGTAATTTTGAGCACCAGCATTTGTTTAAGATGCCGGATGGATCCCAACTTTATTAAGCAGTGTTTTCCCTCCTGATAACTGCAGCCCCTGAGGCACATGCTTAACAGGTCTATTGTCAAAAATGAGGAGAAAAATAAATTTGACACCGATTCCAATTGCATTGTGTGTATGGATATTTGTGCCATCTGTGGTTTAAAAAATAATAATCTGTGGGATTAGGAATGTCTATTTCATGTTATCATAGTGGAATGAACCTTGATCATTTTAATACTATAAGGTTGGAGACTACAAAATGAAAATAGTCTCCCAAATTTCAACATTGTTATTTTTAATTGAATTCATTTTACCTAAAAACTGCTATAATTTATTTAAAAAGCAGATATTTCCATGTTGCTTTCTTTTGTTCTAGCTTAACTTTCATGGGAGTGTAACATTCCCTGTTATGGGTTCAAACCAATTGAGACTCTTTTGGTGCAGTGATGTTCCATACAAGACGTGGATACTGAGTTATTCTAGACAATGGCCACCAGTGAAAGGGCATTAATCAAGAAACCATATCCTGGTGCCTCCCACAATGTCCGAAGTCAAAAGTATTTTTATCCACCTCTTCTTCTCTATTATGGTTTGAATAAGAGGTGTCCCCTAAAAGCTTCTGTTAATGCAGGAATATTCAGAGGTGAAATGATTGGATTATGGGCACTGTATCCTAATTAGTCCATCCTAGTTTGAATGGATTGATAGGATGGTAACAGTGGGCAGGTGAGCCATGGCTGGAAGAGGTGGGTCACGTGGGGTACAGCCTGGAAGAGTTGTTCTTTCCTGCAGCCCCTCCCCACCTCCCTTTTACTCTGCTTCTTGATCCCACCATGAGCTGAGGATCCTCTGCTGAATCCTTACTCCATGGTGTGCTGCCTGTCCTTATGCCCAGAGCACTGGAGTTGGCTGTCTCTGGACTAAGACCTCTGGAACTATGAGTGTCAATAAACTTTTCCTCCTCTAAATTGTTCTTGTGGGGTATTTTGGCCACGGTGATGCAAAAACTGACTGAAACATTCTTCTTTCTCTACTTCTCTTATTCTATCTATCTATTTATATCAGGGATTGAACCCAGGAGCACTTACCACTAAGCTACATCCCCGGCTCTTTTTATATTTTATTTTGAGACAGGTCTCAACAAGTTTCTTAGGGCTTCTTCTAAGTTACTAAGGTTGACTTTGAACTCACTATCCTCCTCCCTCAGCCTCCTGAGCCATGGGTATCTACTTTTCCTCTTAACATCTCTTCTCCTTCTCTTTCTCCTACTGTGTTTTCCACCTCTTCAATATGGCCTAAAAATGGTCCAACTTCTTTTTCAGAGTATTATGAATTTATATCTGAACATTTAGCAGAATAAAGTATAGTCAAGAGGCCTGGGGTTGTGGCTCAGTGGTAGAGCGCTTGCCTTGCATGTTCAAGACCCTGGTTTGATCCTCAGCACTACATAAAAATAAATGAATAAAATAAAGTTATTGTGTCCAAAAAATAATAAAATTTTAAAAAAGTATAGTCAGGATACCTTTATGTCTTAAGAAAATACTAAATAAAGAAGTTTTTGAGAAAACCAGGCTTTGTCTTTGAGAAACCAATAGCATCACCAAGACATTGGAACAGCTACCACCCAATTAAAAGTTCTGGGGTCTCAAATTAAGAAAGCATATAAACTGGATGTAATGGTGCACACCTTAATCCTAGTGGCTTGGGAGGTGGAGGCAGGAGGATTGCAAGTTCAAAGCCAATTTCAGCTATTTAGCAAGGCACTGAGCAACTCAGTGAGACCCTGTCTCTAAATAAAATACAAAATAGGGTTGGGGATGTGGCTCAGTGGTTGAGTGCTCCTGAGTTCTAATCTTCAGTACCTACCACCCCAACCCTGCCAAGAAAAGAATGCATATGACTAGGGATATTCTGGGAAGAGAGGTAGGAATCCATACTCTAAGAATTCTCTTACATGCTAAGATGAGATTAGCATGTAGCAACGTGCATAGCTCAAAATTTGGGTATAAAAAAACTACTTTTAAAATAACTCTTTTTCCATTCTCCTTCCAAACGAAGGTGTAAATAACTATACTAGATTTTCTCTTAGATAAAATTTGAGGCTGCAAAAATAGACTAATGCTATTTCAAGTGTCAGAGAACCAATTCTTTGGGAAAACAGTGATTTTAAGACCAAGGTTTAAAGAGAATACCTTCAAGATTTCTCTTAGAATCAGACTTTTAGACTGAGGTCTAAAGTTAAAAAATGATTGATTTGGATTTTTCCTTAGTTGAGAGAGGGAGGGATGGAAGGAGGGAGAGAGAGATGGGGAAAGGGAGAGGGAGAGGGAGTGAAAAGGGAGGGAGGGAGGGAGGGAGGGAAGGGGAGAGAGAAAGAGAGAGAGAGAGAGAAAGAGAGCAAAATGGAGAACTGGACAGATATAACACAGTTGAGGGGTGTGCTACGGGACATAGTAGAGTTTGCAAAGGACCTGTGGGACTCAGGTTCCCAAACTGCCTCCTATAGTTAGTGAAGAGGACAGTGGTCTGGAACCAGTGGTCTAAATCAAGGCTCTCAAATGACAATAGAAGCTTAGGTACTTCCTCTCCTATTAAAATTTGAACAAAATAAGCTGGGTGCCATGGGTATGAGGCCAGTCTTGGCAACTTATTGAGACCCTGTGTCAAAATTTAAAATACAGAAAGGGCTAGAGATACAGCTCAGTGGTAAAGCACTCTTGGGTTAAATCCCCAGTACCACAAAAATAAATAAATAAATAATGATAAAAAAAATTGAAAAACATTTCAAGACCAGATTTATACATTTAGTTTAAAATTATTTATATTTAACAAACTAATGGTCTTAGCACTCTGCATTATAATCTCATTTGGTTGAACTTGTCAAAGGTCTCGATTAAGGAATCAAAAGAATGGAATGCATTGATAAGCTTTGACCAACCACGATTAATTTCCTGGATTTGGGAGTAGGGGCCATCCCATTTAAACCATATAGGTGGGAATAGGGGTGAGATGTTTTTAAGTAGAAATTTGGGTTCCTGAAAGAAAGAGGAATGAATATTGAGAGGATGTCAGACTCCTATTATTACACTTAGGGCAGAACCATCTCCTAGGTTAATTCATTCCAAGAAAGAGGTATTTAAAGCTGTAATATCCCAGCCTCCAGAAATAGTAGCTACCAACTGAGAAGAGGCTCTTTCCAAAAATGTGATACCAGCACATTAATGATAATTAATTGTCCCTGACACTCTTTCTATAAGAACACCCATGTCCCATAGGGTTCCTGTATGGGGAGCACAGACCTAAGCATATAACAATATGTTAGGTTGTAGACTACATAAAATTTCCATCATTCTTCTCTCACCTGAAAGACTAGCAAATGAAAGTGAGGATTTGTTCCCTTAATTTATAAACTTAAAAGAGAATTGTCAATTTTCAATGTTTAGCTCTTAGAGTGCCGCAGTCTGGCTGGGCACAAAATCACAAGCCACTCAAGCAGGAACAAACTTTATATTTTGAAACTGCCGCCAATGCTCCGTATGCGTCCGGGAAGATTCCCGATCGACCCACAACACGTTCTCCCCATCCCAAGAGGAAGGTCCTCCTCCAGAATTCCCTCCTACCGCACTTCCCCAACCAATGGGAACTCTCCAGGAGTCCCGTAGGAGGCCGAGATGGACAGCAGAAGTCCAATATCCATATGAATGCAAATCTTAACATAATCATATCATCTCAATGGCTTGCTGGCATCACCTTTCAACCAAAAATGCCATGCATCATATTACTTGGCTGTGGCTCTTAGCATCACTCCCTTTCTGTTTAATTAAGCAACAAGCAATGTGGCTAGGGACCATGCCTGTTAGATTTGTCCAATTCAACATATGGTCCTTACCCGTCATTGGATGAACTGACCTTTAGGTGTCAGCCTCCTGTCTTAGGTTGATACCACTGCAATTGGATCATACCCGTCACTGACTACCGGTCCAGCATATAGCCATACTTGTGGATAGGCCTATGTACCAATGGGGGGGTGAAGTTCTTTGTCTCACCTCTGTTGGCCCCCAAATTTGGCCTTGGTGCCGGTGGGGGGGGTGAGGTTCTTTGCCTCACCTCTGTTGGCCCCCAAAATTAGACCATCACTAGTAGAAGGGAGGAGGATACAGAAATGCCACGACACCAAGTCAATTGACGGCTCCTAGGAAAAATTGTATCACTGGTGACACATCAGCAAAGATACGCCAGCATTACCATAATTCACTGCATCAACAGATAGATCACAATGCATACAAGTGATACATAGTCCAGGCAAGTTCTGTAAGCAGTTCAAAGTGAAGGAATCTATCAATATGTCCATTTCCTCCCAAAATAAATCGACTCATTGATTGAGCATTACTTTTTGAATTATTATTCATTGATGTATCAGTTTATACAGTTTGTTGTGATAATTATTGAAGAAGTTGTAGTTTGGTTTCATCTTTGTCTTCACCGGCACTGGGATGAAAATAGGAATTTTGACAATGATGCTAAAAAAAAAAAAATATGTAACATTTCAACAGGTACTAAGAAAACAATTTTCAGAACAATTTACATTATCCTGAACAGAATTATTAAATATAATGAGAAGGAAAGGTGAAAGTAAACAAACGGATCTGTTAACCTGCTTATTTGTACACATATTAAAACAATCCTCAACAGCTGTTTACCCAATTTAAATTAAACCATTAAAATCACGTGAATAATAAAAAAAAATTTGGATCCATTTATTCATGAGCGCTCCTCATATATGATATATGGACATACGCACATACAGACATACAACACAAAACAGAAATGTGCACACGTAACATACAACACATAAGACAATAGTAAAGGCCTTGTAGCTTTACCTAGGTGAAATCTCCATTGCAATGTTTAAAAACTCCACAGTCAAAAAATAAAACTGATCAGAAAAACATTAACCTAGGTCTGTATGAGCTCAAAAATAAAATAGAACTTTATGATGTGGGAAAAAGCAATAATAAAATAGATATTGAAAAAAGCATCCTGGTTAATCACTGTCGCAGATGTAAGAATAGCCAAGTTGAGCTCTGGACATCAGCTGTTATGGATTTGAGTCAAATCATCTTCTTTTTGCTCTGTAGAAATCGCTTTGGTTAGTCTCTCTGGAATCCAAATCGGCTGCTGTTCTCCCTGTGGAAACACACAAACAGAGCCCCGACTCCAGACAATCACTGGGTCAGGACCTTTCCATTGTCCTGTTAGAATATCCTTCCAAAGTACCTTAGGCTTATGTACATTTTTTGGATACAAATGTCTTTCCGCAACACTAAGCCCTGATGAATCCAAATTTAAAAAGTTTAGAGTAAAAAGGGTTATTTTAAGTTTATCTTTGGGGGATATATACCCCTTTCCAATTCCCTCCTTTTGTTTTAATAAGTACATTTTAATAGTTTGATGAGCTCTTTCAACTATGCCTTGTTCCTGTGGATTGTATGGAATTCCTGTTATGTGAGTAATGCCAAATGATGAGCAAAATTGTTTAAAAGAGGTAGAAGCATAACCAGGACCATTATCTGTTTTTAACTGTTTTGGAACGCCCACAGTGGCAAAATTTTGTAAGCAATGAGCTATAACATCTTTAGTTTTTTTCTCCAGCATGAAGGGAGCATTAGAGGTAACAGATAATTATGCCATGCCTCACAATGGACTGAAACTCATTGGGATGCTTTGCCACTGTATTTAAGAACTGCTGTTGTAGAGTCAAAGTTCTCTGGGCCTCAGAAGGTTACAGAATTTTAGAGTAATTTTTTTTTCTTCATCATGGAGCTTCAAGAGTCACTTAAGGATTCTGTTAAGAGTAAATCTAGGGGCTGGGGCTGGGGCTGGGGCTCAGCGGTGGAGTGCTTGCCTAGCACGTGCAGGGCCCTGGGTTCGATCCTCAGAACCACATACAAATAAATAAATAAAGCTATTGTGTCCAACTAAAAAATAAATATTAAAAAAAAGTAAATCTACCCCAGTTGAAAAGAAAGCCTCCTTAAAACATGGTGAAAAGAATATAGGCTTTATGGTCAGAGAGACATAGACTTTAATCTAAAAGTTGTCTCTAACTTATATGCAAACTTAAGCAATTTGGGGTCTCATTGAGTTTCAGTATCCCCATCTATGAATTGGTAAATTGGTAAATACACTTATTCCTAGGTTGATGGTTCAAGGATTAAATAAAGTCAGGTATAATAGATATACAGTAAATAAATATGGGTCCCTACACCCTGTTTTTAGGTCTACATATTTCACAAACTAGCTCACATCTTTGACAGAAACTGCCTGCGACAAATTATTTCATATGTAGGTAACAGATGCTGCTATTTTCCTCCCCAATAGCTATTTCTCATTTCTTCTTTATGAGCAGAATTCTGATGTTGCTCAAGTAAGGAACAGCAGGGAGCTAACTTAGAGATACTTTAGAAAAGGTAGGGCCTCCTCTATTCTAAGTGGATGCACCATGACTGGTCTAAACCAACCACAGAACTTGGTAAACTGTGCATAGATGCCAATGGTAGAGGGGTGAGCATATGACCTTTATTAGTCAATGAGAGGAAAGGGAAAGTACACTGAAGGTCCTCTTGGAGAAATTGTCTCACTGGTAAAAGAAGAAAAATGTGCGAAGAATCACTCCCTAATCTCTTTTTTCCCCTACCTTTTAAATAATTCCTGGGAAGACAAGACATGTGGGTATGAAGCAACCATCTGGAGAACATGAGACAGTCAGAAAGAAAAAAGGACTCCCAGTATCTGTTCTCCACGACACCGTTCATAACACCAACTTTGAAACTACCTTTCCTCAGACTTTCTGTCAGATGATCCCATGTAACCTTATTTCTAAAGCCACTTTTATCTGGTTGTTCTATTACTTGCAGCCAAAATCATCTTAAATGACATGGAGAATTTTGCCAATTTTGAGCTAAACATTTCCAACTCATTTAGACCACAACGAAAGTTTTTAAACCATTGAGATATCGAGGCAACTTTCTCTGGTATTGGACACAAAAAGAACTCAGTGCCTTTTTCACCCTTATTTATTTATATAGATATTTAAATAAGCATTTATTGAAGGCCTCCAGTGTGCAAGACACAAGGATAAGCATCATTGGGACAAAGAGAAGGCTACAAAGATGAATGAGACCTGGATCCTGTCCTAAAAGAAACTTGCATCCCAGTTGAACAGATAAGAAACAATAAAACAAAAGCAATATCTGTAGTTTTGGCCTTAAAAGGAAGCTGGAATCCATGTCTGTAAATCACTAAAATCATGCACCTCTCCACATTTTACATTTTTATTATTATATGCCCAGAAACTTGAGCTAAAAGTGGAATAAAAAGAGAAAGAAAGAGAAATAATGAGGTATTAGAATGTAATAGGAGACTTTAAACAAGAGGGGCTGAGTCACACTCTCAGGTTGGAATATAGGGGCAAATGTGATTGATGCCTTAGCTTGGGGCCTCTGGAAATAAGACAATGAGAAAGGCAGTTTGCTCTACCTGGCTTCCTTTCAGCTTAGGAGTTGGAAAGCCTGGATTTCTAGGTTTTCTGGCTTTAGTACAATATAATAAATAAGATTCTGGCAATTTGTGTTAGATTCTTGCACTGGGTCAGCAATTACTATGTGAGAGAGCGCTTCAAAACGACAATCCTCTACACAACACTCCAAACGGCTTTTCATATGCAGAAATATTATGTACTTTGTTCTTTGGTGTTTAAAGCTTAACTAGACAGAAATGACTCTTCATCATCTACAAAATAGCTAGAGCAAGCCCAAGTCAACTCCCCAATGTAGAATAAAACCCAGCATCAAAAGGCAACATTTTATAGACGACAGACTTGGGAGCCTGACAGACCTGAGTGCAAATCTCAGGTTCACTAGATTTATTCCCATGACGCTAGGCAATTTACTTTGCTACTCTGAGCCTCAGTTTCCTCATTGTAAAGTGAGGTCACAATACCTCCTTCAACAGAGTTGTTATAATGATACATGTGGACAGTGGCTGGCCTTAGCTTACATACTCCAATAATAATACTTAGTCCTCTTTCTTCTATCTAGCTTTTGATTTGTGGTTTATTTTAGATTTTTATTCACAGAGTCAACTTGTATATAGAAAGCAGCAATAGCACAAGTAATACAAAGTGGCAGATAATCCCAGACTTACTAATTTTTTTTTTAAATTTTTGAGTGCTTATCTGTAATTTCATTTGATTAGGGATCAATTTTAAGAAAATGCATAAGCCTTCAAAAATTCCCATAAACCCAATTAATTGGAATTAGTTGGAAAACGCTCCATTTTGTCTCTTTTTGGGAATGATTTTCAATACCCAATATGAAGCAGGTACCTACTATGTGTCTTATGTTTTCAAAGAAAAGGAGAATGCAGAGGGCTGTGGGGAAATTTAAAAAAAAAAAAAAAAAGACTTCCTCATTTTTCTCAAAGAGCCAGTGAAATGTCTTAACTCTCTCTTTTTCTCTCCTCCCTGTTTTCTTGAAGTGTATGATTTACACTCCTCCAAAAAGGTAGAGTTAAGGCAGGTGGAGTCTAGAGAGGGACATGTTGTTTTTGTCCTTCAGATTCCTGTGACATTGTACACTGTAGACGACTCAATGGGTCAACTAACTGTATGTAAGTTAGTGAGATGTTATTAAGCAGAATTTCAGGGGCAGGAAGGAATGCAGATACTCACAAGGGGAAAGAACAGATGTCCCTTTCCAGGGAGTCAGCAAGCGGCGAGCCACCTAGGGAGTATGTATCTAAGGATGTAGTATGGGAGATGAGAAGAGAGAAGAGAGAAAAGCATCAGTATTCAATTGAGGGGGATATGGGAGACACATTTTAATGGGAAATTTTAAGGAGAACCAGAGAAAGAGTTCTTGGAAGCTTTTTGTGGGATACATGTTGTAAAATCCCTTTTTCACCTCTTCACTTATGGTAAATATCTCCATTATTCATCTGGATCCTATAATCAGATAGGAGTTTCCCTGAATATGACAGTGTGAGGAGGAGGCATTACAAGTCATCAAAGTAGTCAGATAAATAGTAACAATATATAAGGAAAGATGATGTTAGTAGATCGAGCCGCCTCCCTACCCCAATCACTTCCTGCCTGCTCCGTGAGTGAGCCCTTACTATTTCTTCCAAGAGTGTCATTGTGAGAAAAATAGTGAGCTTTTAGAGAAACATTTAGAAGTGGAGAAAAGAAGAAACTTTGAAAAGTATAGTAAATGTTGAAAAAGGTAAAGTAAATATAGTAGAAGTAAATATAGTAAAAAAGGTAAAGTAAATATAGCTAATGGCTAACACTGAAGAAGGCTTAGAAGAACATTTGGTGTCCTTCACTTTAGAAATTTCTTACCCCCACATCAGCTGACAGAAAGGAGGAAGAAGGTGGGGAAGGGAGGAAGGAAGACAATTCTCCATACTCTGGTATATCAAGGACCTCTCATTGATACCCTTCTAGAGCACAGAGTAGGTAAACAGAGATGTGTGGGAGCTTAAGGCAAATAGGGAGCTGTATACTGAGAGGAGAAGTACTAGGAGATAGAAGAAGGGAAGGGATACTGTGAAAACAAACAAAACAAAACAAGAAAACTAAGTTCTAGCTTCACTACTTCCCTGTCAGGAGAACTCTGGTTTCTGTATGCCCATTTGATAATTCTGGTTCTTAAATGTCAGTGTTTATGCATTGAAATTACATGAGAAGCTCGCTAAAATATACATTCGGTCTCAAATCCTATTTAGTAGATCCAGAAAAGAACCTTGGGATGTACAGTTTTCATGGAATTCAGATGACTCTGATTCTAGTATGCTTTAAGAAACAGTGTAATGTACTACATTATTCATCAGTTTTGACAATACAGATGTTCCAGAAGAGGTGGTTCTGGGCTTGTTAGACCTACATATAAACATGAATTGATCTTCTTCAGATATTATTCTCTTCCCTCTGCATGCTCTGGACAACATGACTCTGATTTAAAATGTTGATTTAGGGATGGAGATGTAGCTCTGTGGTAGAACTCTTGCCTAGCATATATGAGTCCTTGTGTTCCATCCTCTCAACAACAACAACAATAACAACATAAAAGTATTGGTTCAGGTTCAGGCAGCTCCCTGTGCTATGAATTGAATTACTAAAAGCAGCTGCATGTAATGAAAGTGCATCATATACAGCAATTACTGATAAAGCTTAGTGTTTCAGAAGTAGTTCTCAACAAGTGTATCACAGCATCTTTTGATTATGTGTCACCAAATTCAGATCAATGGGTAATTTTTATTTTTGCAACAACAAATGATGTTGATTTTATCATATGTTTTAGAAGCAATATTGAGCTGAGTAGGTTGTTATTGCAGAGTAGAGTCCTAGAAAACTAGCAAATAGAGTTAAAATGTAGCATGAGAGCAACATGGTATCTCTGAAAGTTGCATATTGTCTAAATATAAAAAGAATATATAAAGAATCCTAAAATAGTAGATGACAGTTCTATGCACCTAGTAACATGACACTGATAGGCTATTGAATGTAATAATTATGGACACAAAGGGAATTCTGAGTAGTCACTAAATCTTCTAGAATCCAAAACTGTCTGGGAACTTCAAAACTAAGAACCACTGCACTACATGGGGATTTGGTGTTGAAATTATAATCGTACCTCACTAGAATATTGAACACAAGAAACTCAGCTTTCAGGCAGCAAAACCTGAGGAATGGGTGGAAGGAAAAGAACAGCAGACAGAGCCAGGACCATGAGGATTAGGTACCTAGGATGAAGATCCGATTCCACATATCTTCTACCAATCTAGAACAATTTTGATGCTTAGGATCCTAATGGGTAGGGCAGACCATCAAAAGTCTCCAGGAAGAGATGTTATACATAACTAAGTAATTATAAGCTTATGAACAATTTTCTCCAGCTTAAGTTGAATATTCTGGAATTAGATTCTAAGAACGGTAGGTAAAAGGCTCACTGTTAAGTGATCTCAAGAGATAGACCTGCATGAAAATAAGGAAGAGGAGGGTTAGGCTGGGAAGAAGAAACTGGCCTGCAATTTGATTGTTTCTGGGTCTTCACTGATTTTTCAATGTGTGGGGGTTGGAGCTGGGATGGTCACTTAGAGTTGTCCCAAAATAAGGCATAGGAACTAGTTCTTTCTAGCTCCTCATAGCTACTCTGGCCATGGCCTTCTCACTGGAAAGGGCTAACCTTGGGCAAGTCCAACCTCAAGGAAGGATACCTCTGTGAGATTTAACAGCTGATTTTCCCAGGAGCTCAGGGAGAGGTATATCAGCCTTAAAATGGGGGATGTGGCTAGAGCACCATTAAAGTATTATATGGAACACCAATAATACAAGGCGGGTTGGAAACCACTGAGCAGGGTTTTTGTGGCAAGATTAGTAAGGAGAGGTAAAAAAAAAGACAAGTCCTGCCCCCCACAGGAAGTGGCTGACAGAGGCTAAGTAAGTTACCATTGTCCTAGAGGCATTGGATAGCTTTGGATGAACTTCCATTCCCAGTAGGAAGCTGGGGACTATTTCAGGACATAAGATAAAGCCACTTTTAAAAGAACTCATTCAGGAAAACTTATTGATATCACCATCAATGGTTGAAGGCAGCAGCTCAACATATATAAGCATAAGCATGTGTAAAAGAAAGAATCCTACAGTCTCCAAAAGCAAGGCATAGAGTAATTGGAAGTATTCCAGATGCATGGAGATCTGGTTTTGGCCCAGTGAGTTACTAGCAGCCACTTCTTCAGAGCAAGACTGTCATATTCATTGAGGAGTTCCCATCAATATCTATAGGAACAAAATATTCAACCTTAATCAATGGTCTTTTATTGATATTGTCTGCTATTGATAATAGATATCATATGTGCCATGATACAAAGGTGGAGACATAAAAGTATGACATCCCCAGAATCCTTCTGTGTTGTCCTGCAGTTTAGAGCAGAGTCCATAGGCTGAGTGAAGCCACCAGACTCCCATTCATGAATCAGAATATATATATACTTACATCCCTGGTCATTTTTCTAGGTTCTGAATTTAAAAACTATAAATCTGGGCCTTCAAGGGAATAAAATGACCACTCACTTTGTATTAATATTCATAAAAAAGAAGACAGGTCAAAATACTTATTTCCTATTACTTAAAAGATGGTATCAGTTCTTTACTACCAGCCCTCTCAAAATAACCCATGTTTTACTCCTGACCTTATGGCTTAATAGTCATATATATTGCCCTTTCTGCCCCCTTTGCCCTCCACTTCCCTTTTAGGTACATTTGGTGAATTGAGTAACATTTGAATTTTGTAGTCTTAGCACAAGGTTATATATCTTAGGTATACAATTCATTCTTATAGTCCTTTCTTGTCTGTCTTGAAAAAGTCATACTCATCAATGCCAATCCTGAGTTATCACATGGAGAGTTTGTAAAGCCAATTAACTCAAAATTTCCATCATGTATAAAGATTTATGACTACTCCAATGACGTTTTGCCTTGCTAAAAATCAAGCTCTGAGACTGCTAACACAAGGTATGTCTTCAAGGATGAAAGAGCAACTTCGAGAAAATGACATTAGCTCATCCTTTCCTGCACTGATTATTTGAAAAGAAACCCTTCCTTAACTTATGCATTCATTTCCCTTTATGTCATTTATATGATATATTTTAATAATTTATAAGTAGATATTCAATGTAGTTCTATTGTATGCTGGAAACATTATGTCAATGTTTCTGTTATCCTGAAAAAAAAAAAAACAGAAATAATGTGTTTTAAGTTATAACAACAGTATCTTTTAGAGTGCAACAATAAAAATTTAAGCTCTTTATTTATAATATAGTTAATACAATGATCTACAGTAATGATCATTTAAACATTATTTAAATTATATCACTTATAAATTGCTAGAATGTTGAATGATACTCATATAACTTAAGTTTGACAGTCTAATCAGACTTTTCACATGAAAAATGGAGCAAATAAAAGTCAACTTTAAAAAAAAATGTTTTGAGGGGTATTTATCTTGAACAAATTTTCCAAAAGATTAGGCATTTTTCTAAAAGAATAAACAATAACAAAAATAATTGAATCATATCACCAGGACTGAACTGTAGAATTCAACAAAGAAAAATAACATTTCATCCATCAAAAGGATTTTGTCATGATATGATTGTTTCCTCCCTTCACATGCCCTCCATTTCACTCTTTTGAATGTAGACAAGTGATAATTCCCACATTGAACAATGTATCACCTCCTTTTCCTCATCTAGGCCAAAATTCAAGGTCTGGAATAGAGGGAAGGAATTGTTAATGTTTCAGAATACACTCTAAAGATAGACTCATGCTGCTTTACCCAGAGAAAATTAACATTTATTGAGCACTTACCTTTATTGAGTCAGGCCTAATGTTTCAATCCACCAGTCATTCAATAAACATTTATTAAATGTCTACTGTTGGCCAAGCACTGCAAATACCAAGAAGAATAGCTCATATTCTGTGTCTTCAAAAGATGTACTCTGGTTCTGTAAAACTGATAATCATAGCTCATAAACTAAAAAAGTACCAACTTGTTCATTTTACTGTGAAAATGAGGAAACAGAGAATGAGAAAGGTTAAAAGACTTGTTGCAGGCAGAGTTTACACTCAAAGTCCATGAGCACACAAACTCCATTCTTGTTCCATGGTCTCCTTCTTGTTGCTGGATATAACATTTTGCACTCAATTTGGAGTGTGAGTGTGGGAACTGAAATGTCAGTGAAGTACTCAATGTCAAAACACCGTGATATGTAGTCTGAAATGCTTTTCTTCACTATCTTTTTTTTTTTTTCATTTTCTGTATATCTATTGCTTATATAAAACTGCCTACAGATGGTTCTTTGCCTTCACCACAAATTAGGAAAGTAGAAAAAACTGTATTGTATGACAAGCAATGTAGTTGTTATTTGTTGGTGCTGGTTTTCAGGGGAGTCAAGACTGAGCAAGCCATAACATTTAGACTCAAACTCAGGGTGAATGATGTTCAATAGTATGTTAGCAGAGGTTCTTGTAAGTGACTCAGGCTCACATCTTCGCAATCCCTTTCTCCCTCTGAGGATTCTTAGTAGTAGTTACCATTATCTAGGCATAAGTGATGATGCTAGACCCAGGCAAGCATATACTGTGGGGGGTACTTTGAGAGAATGACCTAGGCCTTGGCCGAAGGCCAACTCCATTGGAAACTCCCCTCTAAGCTGTGCATTTTTAAGCTGTGGTCATCTTTGGGATTTCCCCCAAAAAGTTCTCTGTTATGGCAGAAATTTAACAGCCCCATTTTCAGAATACTATACAAGCCAGGCGGTCATAGTATATATGAAAAAAAAAAATGCTTTACATCTTAATTTCTCTCTTCTTCTTAAAATTTTCCTTATTCTTAAATCTTTTCTGATTTGCATGTTCTTTACTTCTTGTCTATTTGCATATTAAAGTCTTCTTGTAAAGTGTTTGTTTTCTTCCCAAAATGATACACTCAACATTTCCTGACAGTCTATGTCCCATAGAATTCTAGGTACTTTTGGTGTATTATAACCAAGAATAAAGAGAAAGTTCCCAAATAGCATCTGAAAGGCTTCTAAAGTAATAGGAATTACAGACTAAATGTTTTGTCAAATACAATGATACAATTCAGGTTTCCAGCAAGCTGTTTCTTGGTTAAAAAGCTGGAATATATATATATACACACACACACACACACACACACACACACACACACATACACACACACGTATATATGCACAAAAAGATGTATTTAGAAAAAAAGCAGATCATACATACTTAAGTTGTTTTTGTCAGAGCACTAGACTGGATTTTATTTATTTTTCAGCAGAATAAAATTTTAGGCTTTGGAAATGCTTCTAAGAATGGCAGTTAGGAAAGAGAAAAAGATCCTCACTGGTAGAAAGGTATCAAACTACATAAGTTACTAAGTTATTGTTTTATTTTTCCAAATACGCTTCTAAGTATACTAGAGGACTAAAAGTATATTCAGAAGTTACTGCTCAAAAACTATCTGTGACCCAGATAACTGTTTGGATTTGCATGAGATGTTTCCAAAGCCGTCCGGGAAAGCCCACAAATTCAAAGCAGCTTCTTTATCCTCACCCCATTTCTGCTGAGTCCAAGAACCTTATTTCATTTCCTGCATGGTAGGCATTTTTTAGGGACTAGGTAAGCCATGACATCTGCACTGCTTTTCTGAGTCATTGTCGTGAAATGATACATGCTTGGGTGTAGTACAGCTACTTGGTTCCCAGAGAAAACAAACAAACAGAAGTCAACTAGGAACTGGAGTTTTGCTAAAAACAAAGACAAGATACAATTCTAAAATTTTCAAATTTATTTTTAATAAACTGGGATGTTGGTTTTTAAGTTTCCAAATGGCAGTTCCAACCCTGAGAAAATGTTTTAAATGAGATCTTTTACTCTCTATGCTTCATTTCAGGCACATGCCATTGTTTGTAAAGGAAGCTGGTCACGTTTCTTACAATCAGGTCTGTGGTTGGAAGATTGGACATAAAGCTCAGGTTATAATAGATCAATGAGGCACATTAATAGGAAAAAACCCTTCATTAGGATAGCCTTAAAAACGATTTCATCATTTTTATTACCTACAAAATATACTTTTATTTATTCTATTAACTATTATACATAACAGTGTGCTAAGTTCTAAACAGTTATAAATATGAGTAAAACATAGTCCCCCACGCTCATAAAACATAAGAGTATAGCATATGGAAATGAGGATGAGATACCATGCAAAGGTCTATACCTTTAGTATATTATAAAATTATAAATATAATACACAGGATTTCAGGGGTATATAAGGAAAATAACATATGTTTACTACTAAGTTGGAATAGAGTATACTTAGGAATATGATTAAGGTTCCTGATGTCTTTGAAGGAAGTAAAGTCAAAAGTATTTTTGACAAATTTCCAACAACAACAACAAAATCAATGAGTAACTTTGCCTACCTCTTCTCGGAGGAGAAAAGTGGGTAGAAACCAACTTTTATCAAGTACTTACATTTTTTAGACATTATTTAGATAGTAAATAATTTAGTCATAATGATAGTCTAGCATAATTTGCTTCATTTTTAAGAATAACTGAGAGGTCAAGTAACTTGCTCAAGGTCACAGAGGTAAAAAAAAAATGGGAGAATGAGAGTTAGAAGCACAGTGTAATAAGCTAAGAAGCTTCCACCATGCAGTCTTTAATAAGGAAAGGCTGAGGAGAGGAAACTATAGGGCATATGAAGCAATTTAGAGATGAACAGCAAGCTCAGGCTAGGTTATGCTGAAGTAACAAAAAGCTACCAAGTCTCATTGGTTTATGGGAAGATTTTGCTCTTTATTCACAGTACATGTCAGCTGCCAGCCTGCTAGGAAATTTGTCATGAGTTATTTTCACTATGGGGTCCAGGTTGAAAAACTACTCTATCCTAAACTCTATGGCAGAAAGGATTGTTAAAACTTCTGCTGGGAAGTGGCACACATTACCTTTGCCCTCATTCTGTTTGCCAAAGAAAGTCATATAAGTTAGTGTGATGTCAATGGGGAAGGATCAGTAGTCTCTATAGTGAGGACTAGCAAACATTCTAAACAAGAATACAATCTATCTGCCCTCTTGGTCACATGATACTATTCCCTCTCTTTTGTACAATGTATTTACTCTTTCCCCGAAAGAGGGGAGACAATAAAAATTTCTATTTATTCATGATATCAAGCTCAAAGTTCAAGATTTTGTGATACTCTATCAGATATGAATGTTGTTCATTTTCATCCAAATATGAGTTTGATAACAAGTTATTTACTTCTAGACATCCAATATATAATAACAAAACAAGGGTGAGATAACCTCAATAAACATTTTCATGTGGAAAAGGAAGGAGAGGAGACACACGCAACAATCTATAGTCAGTGAAATCTTAAGATTCCTTGGGCAGCCACAGTGAGGGACTCTTGTCCTGAGTTAAGCTTCCTAGTTCAGGTCACTATAGATTTGGAGTAAACCTACACTATGCAACATGGTGACATGTTTTGCATTGGGGACAAACGTAAAAGTTTGATTTTACCTGCAAAACAGAAATTTTAAATAACTTAAAGCAAGTCTTAATCTGGGCCACTGAAAGTGACCAACAGCCCTATGATCTGTTAATGTTTGAAGGAACACAGAAGGAAAATTCAACAAAACACTATTGAAAATAGTGACTAGAGGAACAGCAAAATCTTTCCATGTTTATGCCTTTCTGAGTTCAGTATTTGGTTAAAACAGAATTGGCAGATAGAAGTGGAACTTATTAAAGCTAGCAATATTCTCTATCCTCAATGGTTGGGAATATGATGATACTCTACATAGACACTGAGAAATAAGATTTCAGAAAGAAGAGAGTGCTTTGATTTTGGATATTTTAGATTTGCTTAAATGCTCAATATTGGACTAAATTCTGTGGTTAAGAGAAGAGGAAAGAACACAAATGTAAGAAATATGTTCGGACATGGGAAGCTTATAGCACACTGGAATAGATAAGACTAACCTACAAAAAGCAAAGATTTAGACTTGGTTGTTGACCTGCTTCTAATCAAGGCTGAGGTGCAAAAGTTAAGTCTCTTTCCTGTTTCTGATGGTGCAGAGGCCACACCTTCTCTGTTTTGGTGTTATATATCTTTTTTTTCCATTAATTAATTAATTTTAATTAGGTATATATGACAGCAAAATGCATTTTGATTCATTGTACACAATTACAGCACAACTTTTTATTTCTCTGGTTGTACACAATGTAGTGTCACATTATATATGCAGTCATACAGGTAGCTAGGGTAATGATGTCCATCTCATTCCACCATCTTTCCTGTCCTCAAATCCCTCCCCACTCTTTCCTCCTCTTTGCCCAATCAAGTTCCCCCATTTTTTCCCATACCCTCCCCCCCCCCCCCCCCCGCAGTCCCTGCCTCATTATGGATCAACATCCACTTATCAGAGAAAACATTTGGCCTTTGGTTTGGGGATTGGCTACTTCACTTAGCATGATATTCTCCAACTCCTTTCATTTACCTGCAAATGTCATAATTTTATTCTCTTTTAATGCTGAGTAATATTCCATTGTGTATATATACCACAGTTTCTTTATCCATTCATCTATTGAAGGGCATCTAGGTTGGTTCCACAGTTTAGCTATTGTAAATTGAGCTGCTATAAACAATGTTTTGACTGCATCACTGTAGTATGCTGATTATAAGTCCTTTGGGTATAGACCAAGGAATGGTATAGCTGGGTCAAATGGTGATTTCATTCTAAGTTTTCTAAAGAATCTCCATAGGAACCAACCCAGATGACCTTCAACAGATGAATGGATTAAAAATGTGGCATTTATACACAATGGAATATTGCTCATTATTAAAAAAATAACAAAATCATGGCATTTGCAGGGACATGGATGGCACTAGAGCAAATTATGCTAAGCGAAGTTAGCCAATCCCTAAAAAACAAATGCCGAATGTCTTCTCTGATATAAGAGAGATGACACAAAACAGAGTAGGAAGGAAGAGCATGAGAAGAAGATTACCACGAAACAAGGAAAAGAGGAGGGAGGGAAAGGGAGGGAGAAGGGGAATTGCACGGAAGACAGAAGGAGACCCTCATAGGTTCACAAAATACATATATGATGGTGTAAGGGGGAAGGGAAGAAAAGAGAGAGAGAGACAGAGACAGAGACAGAGACAGAGATAAGTGTCACAGTAGAATGGGTAGAGAATAGTGATGGGAGGGGAGGGGAGGGAAGAGGGGGAAAGGGAGGGCAACAGAATACAACTGACATTAGGATTGCTGTATGTATACACATGGATGTATAACCAAATTGATCCTGCAATCTGTACATGTGGAAAAATGAGAATTCATACCCTATTTGAATCAAATGTATGATATGTCAAGATCATTGTATTGTCTTGAGCAAATAATAATAAAAAAGAATCTCCATACTGTTTTCCAAAGTAGTTTCACTAATTTGCAGTCCCACCAGCAATGTTTGAGTGTGCCTTTCCCCCCATATCCTCACTAACATTTATTGTTGTCTGTATTTTTGATAACTGCCATTCTGACTGGCATGAGATGAAATCTTAAATTAGTTTTGATTTGCATTTCTGTAATTACTAGAGATGTTTAACATTTTTTCATATATTTGTTGATCAAATGTATATCTTCTTTGAGAAGTATCTGTTCAGCTCGTAAGCCCATTTATTGATTGGGTTGTTTGTTTTTTGGTGTAAAGTTTCTCGAGTTCTTTATAGATCCTAGGGATTAGTGCTATATCTGGTGTGCATGTGGCAAAAATTTGCTCCCAAAATGTAGGCTCTCTTTTCACCCCTTATTTCTTTTTCCAAGGAGAAGGTTTTTAATTTGAGTCCATCCTCAAAATTATTCCACGAAATAGAAATAGAAAAGGAAGGAACTCTTCCAAATTCATTATATGAAGCTTGTATCATCCTGATACCAAAACCAGGCAGAGACACGTCAAGGAAAGAAAATTCCAGACCAATATCCCTGATGAACATTGATTCAAAAACTCTCAATAAAATCTGGCAAATTGCATATAAAAATATATTTTAAATAATAGTGTACCATGAACAAGTGAGGTTCGTTCCAGGGATGCAAGGTTGGTTCAATATATGGAAATATAATAAATATAATTCATCACATCAATAGACTTAAAGATAAGAATCATATGATTATATCAATTGAGGCAGAGAAAGCATTTGACAAAATACAGCACTGTTTCTTGTTCAAAATACTAGAAAAACTAGGGATAGTAGGAATATATCTCAACATTGTAAAAGCTATCTATGCTAAACTCAAGGCTAACATCATTCTAAATGGAGAAAAATTGGAAACATTCCCTCTAAAAACTGGAACAAGTCAGGGATGCCCTCTTTCACCACTTCTATTCAATATAGTTCTTGAAACTCTAGCCAGAACAATTAGCCCAATGAAAAAAATCAAAGGTATATAAAGAGGAAAAGAAAAACTCAAACTATCATTATTTGCTGATGACATGATTCTATACTTAGAGGATCCAAAAAACATCCCCAGAAAACTTCTAGAATTAATAAAAAAAAAAAAAAAAAACCTTCATTGCTGAGGCATATTCTTTTTTCTAAAAAGTAGAGTAAAATGGGCACAGGAGATTAGAATAAGGTTGATATAATCTCAAAATCCTAAGCCACAAGGAAGACTGAACAGGTACATGTCTGAGTGAACCACAGTCATAGAGGGGCATTCTTAGACCAGGACCAGTGAGAACCCATTCACCACCATCAAATAGCTCATTTTTCTCTTTCTCCTTCTCCAAAGCTAAGTTAGAACATTATCATCTATGCTACCTACACCACAATGATGTAACTCTTTTTCAAAATAATATGCTATATTTGTTAACAGGCAATGCATTTATTCTTATATGAAAATGAATAAATGTTTTAAAACTTTCCGTGCTTTCATTTCTTGAACAATCAACAGCAGCTATCACCCATATTTTTAAAAGCTTGTTGTGAAGGATCTTCAATAATTTTGAAGAATTTAAAAGGTTTCTGAGAATAAAATATTGGAATACCTGAGCTATATTATTTACTTACTTCTTCCTCATGCAAATCAGTTATTTCTGCCTTTTCCTATACTTAACCAGCTATACACAATGAATTTTGTTAGTTCAGCCTGGCCCCAGGGGCTTTCTCTTGGTATTGGGAGTGGCAGGTGAGCCCACTGGACTTGAAGCACCATAAGCATAGGGACTAGGACATTTTCCTTTCTTTGTCTACAGTGAAGAGTCTGTCACATGGTAGTTGCTCAATTGTTCAAAGTTTGTACATAGGAACAGAAGTGATAGCATAATTTCTTGACATAAAATAGATTTCTTGCTTTGTTTATAGTCAAATGAGAAAAGTGATGTTAATGAGGCTAAGAGAAGACATGACTAAGGTGACCTACCACCAATATATTTGAAAATATAACAAGAGAAAGAGTAACAATTAGATTTGAGGGCTTCATATGACAACACTGAGCTAAGCAATTTACACTCATTATCTCATTTATTTCTGATGTTAACTCTAGGAGTTAGTCTTCTCATCTAACATATGAAGAAACTCATAGTTACAGATGCTGAAGCACAGTTTGCCTAAGGTCACACACTAGTAAGGGGCAGAGCTTGGGTTGTGACTTCTCTAGAACATACTAGAATGGTAAGAACTGTTTAGCATCTTTACATCTTTCTGACATTTTATTCTCAAAACAATCCAGAATAAAATGAAATTACTCAGGTAATTATTCCTATTTACAAATGTGGATACCAAGGTCCCCCAGAGCTATGAACTTAACATACATCTCAACTGAACCAAGTGAGAAAAGACTCTGTCTTCCAAGGAGTAAAATCCTACATAGTGTCACAAGCAATAGACGAGTGGAATATCATTGCTTGATGAGTCAATCTGTGCATATAAACTAAAGAGAAAAGTTAGGTCTATGCAGGATGGGAAGAAAAAAGAGTAAGAGAACATCCATGGAGAAAAACTGGGGGTGTAGACAAGGTGGGAAAAAGAAGCAAGAAAGATTGAATTCTTCTGCAAACTATTTCAGTCCACAGTGATCTTTTTCTAAGGCAGGAGGAGAAGCAGATAAGATATCAAAAGATTGGGTATGTGCTTCAGTTTTTTGACTAAGCTAGCTGAATGGCTTAGGGCCATTCAGTCATAGTATCCCTTAATCTGATTTTTTATCAATAAAATGAGGAGTTGGGACTACATCAATTATTTTCTACTTCCTCCCTATACCACTCAATCCCAACTACTGATGAATTCTCAATACATCCTATCTTTCAAAAAACAATAAAGTATATACAAATTACTCTTACCTATTGCATGTAATGCACACACATAACTATCTTTTTTTATAGAAATCGGATTATACTATGTATAATTTTCTGCAACTAACATTTTCCAAGTAATCATAGATCTTGAAGATCTTTCCTACTAGCACATATTGATTTATTTCTCTTTTCAAAACAGCTATTTATTATCTCATTGTATGAAGGCCACATAATTTATTTAGACAGACTTCCATTGAAAGACATTTAAGTTGTTCGTCATTTTTTGTTATTACAAACGTTGTCAAGTGAACCTCCTGAAGCAGTTTAAATCTTCAGTGTTAGGCAGAGAACACATCGTTTTTGTAGAATTCCTGGAGCATCGCCACGAAACTTCAAGATTCCAAGAAGCATAGTTTGAAAACCACAAAACAAGATGATCTTCAATTGCCTTTCCTCTCAGTTATATGAAACTCCATTAACCTTTAATACTTGCTTCTTTCTCTTATTATTTTGCAGTATCTCCTAATAGCTTCATATGAGTAGATGTCTTGTCTCTCAAACTAGACTGTAATTGGTTTGGGTCTCTTTATTGTTTAGAATCTCTTTGCATTTCTCAAAGGCTGGCCTGGCATTTACTGAAGTATAAGAAGTGCTCCATAAATACATGTCAAATGTCAATTGAAAGAGGATTTGGGTTGGTGAAACAGAATACTTAGCTATATTCTCTGTCAACTGTGGTTGTTCCTATAGAAGTGAGCACCTGCAGTTAACCTTGATTTCAGGAAAGAGCACTTCAATGAGTTAGAGGCAGTTTAACTACATTCTCCCTCAGATAGGAGCATGAAGATGAAATGGGTAATTCTTCCTGTATGCTTTACATTTCTAGGGTTGCCGGCCATGCACTATCCCGGAGGCACCGTTTATGTTTTAGTCTATGTAAATGGTACCTGTTTGGGTTGTACTCCATTTGACTAAACTCACAAAAAATGTACTATGGCTTGTCCTCTGTATTATTGTACATGATGTTGGTAACATATATTATACCTTACTTTATTCCCAGGAATTTGGTTCCATTCATCATTCTTTCCATTACCTGAATCTCTAGTGCCTCCAATTATATTCACTCTTCTCCTACTCTTCTCCTACAAACATGCTTATGTCTCTTTTATCATTAAAATAGTAGCAGTGATAATCATGATGACAACAGTATTAGTGGTGATGATAAATCCCTCTGCTACATTACATCTCTCTCAGACTTCTTGAAAGGATAGCCTATACCCCCTGTCCTTAACTTTACAACCACTACACTGGGTGATTTGGGGTCCTTATCTTACTTGACTTCTTTGTGTAATGAGCCAGTATTTACTTCATCCTCCTTCTGGAAACTCTCTCCTACCTCCCCTTCTGTAGCATCACTCTCCTCTGGTTGATTCTAGCACTCTATTCCCTTCTCACACTCCTTCAGGAGCTCCTGTCTCTTCAACTCAGCCCTTATATTTTGTCCTGAAGGATCCACCCTCTTGCTCTGTTATCTTTACTCTGGTCCCTCTCTGATTCATTGCACTTAGGATAAATGGCTTCTTCTAAAACTTGCTTTTCCATACTTTGCTGAATAACCACCATCTACCAGATGTACAAGCCTGAGAAGCTGGAGGCACTTTCCTCTTCTTTCTCATCCCTAACATTCCATGAGTCACTTACCTCTTGTGTATGCTCAGATGTGTTTGTGCTTTCTTTACCCCAAGTCCCATCTTTACCCCAAGTCATCATCTTCCAGGATGATTGAAGTGCTCTCCTAATAGGACTCCTTGCCTTTCTAATTTGTTGTTCTTCAGGTGGACTTTCTAATTCATAGGTCTGCTCAGATAAATGGTATTTATAAAATTTTCAATGGTTTCCTACTCCATTCAGGATTAACTTTAAATAGCTTAGTACAACCCTCCCAGCTTCATCTCCTGCCACCTCTGTTATGCTATCCTTCTTGTGTTTATGAACTCATTTTCTTCTTGGAATATGTTTCCCACCTTCCTCTACTTTTCCTGGCCTTCATTTCTTTATTTGTTATAACAGTTTTTATCATTCTTTTTCATTTTATTATTTTTATTTGTTCTAATTAGTTATACATGACAGCAGTATGCATTCTGATTTATTGTACACAAATGGAGCACAACTTTTCATTTCTCTGGTTGAACATGATGTAGAATCATATCATTTGTGCAATCATACATGCACCTAGGATAATGATGTCTATCTCATTCCACGATCTTTCCTACCCCTATACTCCCTCCCTCACTCCCCTCTGCCCAATCCAAGTTCTTCCATTCTTCCCTGGCCCCACCCCCCATTTTGGATCAGTATCCACTTATTAGAGAAAACATTTTTTGGTTTTGGGGGATTGGCTTACTTCACTTAGCATGATATTCTCCAGTTGCATCAATTTTCCTGCAAATGACATAATTTTATTTTTCTTTAAGGCTGAGTAATATTCCACTGTGTATATATACCACAGTTTATCCATTCATCTATTGAAGGGCATCTAGGTTGGTTCTACAGTTTAGCTATTGAAAATTGAGCTGCTATAAATATTAATGTGGCTACATCACTGGAATATGCTGATTTTAAGTCCTTTGGGTATAGACTGAGGAGTAGGATAATTGGGTCAAATAGTGGCTTCATTCCAAGTTTTCTAAAGAATTTCCATACTGCTTTCCAGAGTAGTTGCACCAATTTGCAGTCCCACCAATAATGTTTGAGTGTGCCTTTCCCACCACATTCTCAATAACACTTATTGTTGCTTGTACTCTTGGCATCGTTCTTATATATCTATCCCAAGAGCCATCTCCTCTATTTGCTGATGTGTACTGCAAAATGACTTTTTCTCCTCCCACTAAACTATAAACCTTCTGATGTCTTTTTCAACTTTGTATTTCATACTTAAAACATAGAATAAATATTAGCTGGATGAATGAATAAATAAAGTACATTTTGATAGGGTTATTTTGAGGAATTATACTTATTTAATCCCAAGTACCTAAATCTTGAAAATTTAACAAGTTAAACATAATAGGCTTTCATCCTTATTATAAAACGGTGGATTTTGCTATAATTGGTAAAAATTATTTCAAAGCAAAGGAAAATTAATTTTGAAAATATTTCTCCTTTTACTCACCCTACTTCCATTGTATAATTAGAACAAACATGGTAAATACAATTTTTTATTTCAATTTTTAAAAACATGAAGTTGATAACTATCTTTGTTGACTTTTTGTAATATGGCCAAATAAAGGCCAATAAAAATTGTTCAGAGAAATTAGGAGGAAAACAATTTTTTTTTTTTAGTAACACCTTTCTCTTTTGGGGGTGAGATATAAGTTATTGTTAATAATTCAAGTTATTAGCCTTTTGTGTTTGTGTGTGTGGTACTGGGGATTGAGCTCAGGGCCTCATGAATGTTAGGCACGTACTCTCCTACTCTGTTACTTTCTTAGTCCATATATTATTTTAATTGTGCAAATTTATGGGGTACATGTAATAATTTAATATATGTATACAACATGTAACATCTTTTTTCTAAAATACAATGAGAGACCTTTCCTTTTTTGGTATTGACTCTGATCTTCTAGCCCTTTCAGTCTTGTTTTTCTGTATTCCTGTTTCTCCCGTGAACTCCTTATCTCCCTAATCCCTTCTCCTGACTATTCTTGCTTTATCTCTCACTCCACTCTTTTCCTCCAGATTTTCTGAGCCCATCCCTTGCCCAAGCTGGGCTCCCCAGGCCTCCCTTGCCCCCTGACCCTCCTTCCTCTGCAGGACTGTATTTCCCCTGTCTCTTGTCTGCCTCCCAGCAACCTAAGTAGAACAATGCTTGAAGTGGAACTGGCACTCTGACAACAAGGAGAGCAGTTGGAAAGAAAGTTTTACTCATAAAGGAGGAGACATGTATCTTAAAAATATCAGTGGGAAGGTGTTTGCTAAATCATCTGCTTCTTCAGATGCGGAACTTGAACAATATGGTTTCCACTCTGGTGGAGGTGGGAAAGAAACACCGACTTGGGCTAGATGACTGGGCAGATGCAAGGAATTATAGACTTCAGTAACTTAGCCTTAAATAAAATTTAAGATTTTCCCCTTTCTTTGTGCTTTTTTTTTTTTTCTCCTGAAAGCCCCGTTGCAGGAATTCAAAGGGCCAAATCCTGCCCTCTGTGAGTCATGACTCCCTGAAGCCAAGGAGCTCATATGTATGTATTCAAAGGAAGTATTGGGCCTCAGGGACTCAGGTTAAATAACAACAGTCCAGTCGTTTGTTTACTTATTTGCTTAAACTTTTATAAAAGAAGCACAAGGCCTGCTGTACCTGAATGCCTTTTTATAATCATCTTAAAAATACGCAGTAGAATTTAAATTCCCACAGTAGATCTCCAGCATTACAGCATAAATAATAATAGTCTATCTTACCCTGGGTCCTGAGTCCAGGAGAAAGTCATAGGAAAAGAGGCAGGAATGGATTTCTATCATGGTTTTACTGAGAAAGTTCTGTTTTTATCCCCAGGGAACTCAACACAAGGGACTGAAATTCAGTGTTCCCTGTAAACTGCATGAAATACCTAAACAGCTTTGATTTTTCAGAGCTAGTTTGAAGGTGACAAGGGCGACTCTGCCTGCTTTAGGAAAAACAGATTCCACCCCTGGAAGACTTTGCCTAATAATGCCTTCTTTCCTACTTCTCAGGTCCTTTCCTCTTAATCTCTCTCTTGGGTTCTCCCTGCCACACACAAACGAAATCCAAATTACGTTTAATATCAGTTCTCTTTGCTGTCATTCTCTTTGCTGTCTATTTTTCCCCCTATTCATCCAGAATGAAGATTATTTTATCAAGATAATAACTATAGCAAGCCCTTTTTAAAAAAAGGCAACTTCTCTCTAACTTTTAAAATGTTGTATACTGCCATTCCTGTTATAATGTACTTTAATTTGTTGTTGTTGTTGTTGTAGATGGATACAATACCTTTATTTTACTTATTTATTTTTATGTGGTGCCAAGGATCACACCCAGTGCTTCACACATGCTAGGCAAGCCCTCTACCACTGAGCTGTAATGTACCTTTTTACTTTAAAACACTTTTACTTACTTTTTTTTTTTTGTGTGTGTGTGTGTGTGTGTGTAGAAGTCTTAAAAATGCCAACCATTATACCACAATAAAAATACAGAGATAAAGTGAAAAAGTGAGTTTCCCCCAATTCTTTTTCCTAGAGGCAACCACTCTTAACAATTCCCAGAATATTTATATTTCAAATTCTAAATGTAAAATAAAATATTGAAAAGGTTGACTAGATAGTATAGACAACATGTTGTCTTTTTCCAGACGTTATTCAGTTCCCTACTCCCCAGGGAGGTACTTAGGGGCAGACAGGAGTGTCTAGACACCTCTGGCTTTTTCTAATATCAGCCCTGGAATGTGGCACCTTCTCTACCCAAGTATAGATCTGCCTGCTGGCAAATTCCTTCTCTCTAGCTTGTCCTTATTTTTTTATTTTACTGCCTGAACACAAGTGGAAATGTCTTCTCCCTTTAACTCCAACTACCCCCAAGATGTCCACATGCCAGGGTTAAGAGTTCATTTTCATACTCCAACCTTTGTTTTGTTTCCCCTTGGGAGTTGACACTTTGGCTCATATGGTGGCATTAGGCTCATGTTTCTTTCTGTGCTTACAGAGGGCTAAAGTAAGTCAACATTAAACAAACCAAACTTTACAACATTAGCATTGCACATATTTAATAAGAAACAGTAAGTTTTTTAGAGATAAAGTAAAAAAGTGAGGTTTTTGTCATAATAATACTAACACATTATTTATGTGAAGTGGTTTTTATTTCAAATTATAAGGCACACAATATAACTGTATCATTCATTATGTTATTCATTCATTCATCCATCGAACATTTATTGCCAAACGAACTTTACGTTGTTGTAAATATGATTTTATTGCATATGCATTATATATTATGTTGTAGGTGGAACCCTCTCCTTCTAGAAACATGTTCATTTCTTTGGGATGACTACTGCTTCAAATAGGCACTCTCCAACTCACCTGCCCACATGAGCTACCATATTTACTGTGACTCCTACACACTTGTTCATTATCAGTGGACCCTGGATAGGCACCTGAACCCAATCTAAGCTAAAAAGATTACTTCTCTGGATGTTTTTTGAATGGGAACTGACAGGGGGTCTGTTTTTGCCCTGAGGGGAAACTGTGGGAATGGGATCTGACTCTGGAATCTCCTGGCTCTTTTGTCTCCCACCACATGGGACAGTAGTAGATCTCTTCCCAGTGGTACATTAGGATTACCTTGGAAATCCTTTAAAAAGTGCTCTGGCACCAACCCCCAGAAATTCTAATCAACTTGTTCTGGGATGGGACCCAGGTGTCAATATTTCTTTAGAACTCCCCCATGTGATTCTAATGTGCAGCTAGTGAGAAGAACTACTGGATTTAGAAAGAAAAGTTTACAGTGAGAAAGAGCAGAGTCACCTAGCAGAGATGGTCAGAGGAGAAGCACAGAAACACAAACAGGTGGTAGAGGAACCTGGCTTTAGCTATCCGCAGGCTGAGCTCTGCTTCCCAGGCTTTCCCCTCACTGCTGTGTGGATGAATTCTTTTTTCAATTACCTGAGATATTCCAATGTCTTTCCAGTAAATCCTCCTTTATCCTAAGCTAATTTAAGTTGCATTTATGTGATTTGCAAACAGAAGCGTCCATACTAGATCTCTGTTTTTGTATGTTCAGGCTTAATAGATTTTTATACTTGTAGAATAGTTTCTCTCTATTCATGTCCTCATTCACTAATTTAAACAACAATGCTCCCAGTTGTCCAAATTCTGTGCTATTAATCAAGAACATAGAAACAAAGAGACTATAGAACCTTTATTTGAACAGCTTCCACTCCAATGAGAAAAATGGGCATGTCAGTTATACACAGAAACAGCAATATTAGCAGCATATAATAGAAGTATTGACTGGTTACTGTGGGAGCACCTTGTGAAGTCATGGAAGACTCCACAGGGGAGGTGGCCTTATTGTTGCTGGAGAAGTAAATTAGTGTCACCTGGAAGACAAGAATGAGATGACGTGAAGAACCACGTGGGCAAGGACCCAGAATTACATGAAAGAAAGGCATATTAAGACAAAATAGTTTGTTATGGCCTGGGTTTCAAGTTCATGCTGGCAGTGGTGTAGAGACAGAGGTGAGACCATGGATACTTACTGCAGAAATTTTAAAATGACTTCGCTAAAGCAAAGAAGAATGTGAACAAATTTGTATGTTTGAAAGATTTATTTGAAGGAGTGATAAGGGTCATGGCTGAACGGTTGGGAAGGTAGAAGTGAGGAGGTTATTGCAAAGGAGAAAGATGATGAGATCCTAAACTAAGATTTTGATAAGAAGAATCTAGTTTAAGGAATTTTGAAACTTGGAAGGTATATGCCCCTGGATGTGACAACTAACTGATGTAAAAAGGAAATGGATATATACACATGGGTGTCCTGAGAAAAGATTAACAGGGACTTAACCCTGAAGAGGGTTTCTATAGGAACATGAGAGTATATAGAAAGAAGAAAGTTTGCTTGCACAGGAAAAGAAAAGGCTGGGCATGGTATTGTGGGATATTAGTAACATATCTAGTGACTCCTATACTGGGTTTAAGTAAGAATTATCTACCAACTAAAGTTTGTTTTTGTTTCTTTAGAATATACATTGGTTTCCTTTCAAGACTAATTAAGGAATAGAACAAAATAAACTATATCAAGGGCTACTGTTTTTCTCTGAACCTCCTCCTCCTATGGCCCCAGCTCTCTAATTCCAAATTTATCTCCACTCCGACAGTTTGATAGGTTAGAAAACTCAAGAGAGATGGAGAGGGAGACATGTATACAACTAGATATTTGATGGAGACCTAGTTAGCTTACAAAGGTGGGACAAAATCCAGGCCAGCTCTGGGCTGGTAGGTAAGTGAACAAATTGGAGGCAAGGTCTCACCAAGGAGGTCTGGAAACTCCAACAGGGAACAACTGGAACAGGTAAAAGAAATCTTGCTTGAAACTGGGCGTGGTGGCACATGTCTGTAATCCCAGAGCTCAGGAGGCTGAGGCAGGAGGATGATGAGTTCTAAACCAGACTCAGCAACTCAGCGAGGCTCTTTCTCTAAATAAAAAAATTAAAAAAGGGCTGGGATGTGGCTCAGTAGTTGAATGCCCCTGAGTATTCAATCCCCTATACTCCACCCCAACCCAACCCTGGCAAAAAAAAAAAAAAAACTTGCTTGAAGCTTTTGTATGTAGTTACAATGTGGGACAGAGGTTTTCATAAGGCAAGATTATTGGTTCAAGCTCTTGGACCTAATGTGGTATTTCTAACTGAAGAATTTCCTTTGTTCTTTCTAGGCCATGTACTTTAGCAATTGACTCTCATTTAGCTCTTAACTCCAGAGTATGACTAATAAAACCTTTTCCTACTATTGAGGAACTATAACTCTTATGAACAAGAGGTGGGATAACTACAAGGTGTTACACAGATCAGGGGGTACTTTGAGGTGTGACTTGCTTTTCCAAATAGATTTCTACTGCAGCTTCTCATTATATTTATTATAAACTTCAAAAACATTAGCCCAGACCAGAAGGCCTTACATGCCCCACTTACCCCTAATCTTAGGGGCTTTTTCCTCCTTGATGAGGTCATAGCCACTCTAATCTTTCATTTTTGCTTGTTGGGAACATAAAACTATGGAGTCGGGAACATATACATAAACAAAGGCGTGATGGATTTAAGTCAGGGCTTAAGTATGAGAAAAGATGTCAAGCCCTTTCCTAGAAAGGAAGGACAGACAGAAGCCAGAACAAATTTGTTAATAGAAGTCTCCAGGTCCCAGAGCAGAGGATGAAAGAAGAACTAGGGTCACTAGATGGTTTCTTCGTTTCCACCAGTTGCTCAGAATTTGCCTCCAGCACCCAATGGGCAATCAGGATTTTCCTCCCTGGGAAATGGAGTATGGAGGTAGAGAGTAGTTGAGAACATTTGGAAGAGTACCATGAGCTTTCCTGAATGCTGAATGAACTACTTTCCCTTGTATTCTGATATATCTTAAAGACAGCTTGAAAATACTTTTTAACAGTTAATCAGAGAGGAGAAACCAGTTCACTTGGGGTATAAACAACTTCACTTCCTTTTATCCTTTTAAACACTGATTATAACATTTGGCCTTGAAGGAAAAATGTCATATCATTTAGACCAAAAGTCTTGGACCTCTGCCATTATGTGGAAAACTAATAGAGTACTAACTTTCTTATAGCCCAATTAAATCCCAATATTCTTTGTATACCTTCTTAGTACCACATTGGCACTGACAAAACTGGTGTGCAAATGCTGTGTGTATTGAGTGTATGGGGGAAGGGTGTTCTGTCAGGAAGAGCAGAGGGAATGAACCAGGCTTTGAAATTATTATTATTTATTAAAATAATGAGTTGAAAGGAAAGTTGATAAAAGTAAAAAGGTGAGATCCAAGATGGAAATGGAAAGCTGTAAATTAGAGTGGATTTTAAAAATCCATCCATAACAGCTTTATAAAGATAACAGGATGGTATCACATGCACAGAACTCATCAATACCGGCAGTTTGGATGTTGTAGGGATATAGAAAATTTGGTTTCTGGCAAAGGGGGCAAGGAGAAGGGGGACTGGTATGATAAATAGTTCCTAACAGTAGTACATAGATGTGGAAAGGAGAGCAAAGTCAGAGCTAGTGAGAACGTCTGGCTTTCATTGGCGCATCAATAAGATCTATAGAATAGAGACCCAGTGATGAAAGAAAGAGATAATAACTTCTACATTCTCATTTTGCCCTGCTGTAGAATTTGCCTATTGGGTATCCATCCCTTCCTTGTTTGGTGTTCATACTTGACCTTTCTTTGGGAAATCATTTCTGTCTTATTGTGTGGGATCTTGATGGGACTGCCAGTTTTAAGGCATCTTGCTTGCCATCCTCTGGCCAAAGGATGAGCACAAAACAGAAAAACTCTGAGTGAGCACAGGAGAGTTGAAACAAAGTTAGAAAATACATGGAGCCAATTCATCTCAACGACAGTGCTTTGAAAAGACTGCCCAGGAGTTTCTGTCCCACAGAACTCTTCCTCCAGCCTGTCTGAATCCTGCCTTTTTTCAACCTAGGATTTAAACCTTTCCTTCCAGTCATTTACTTTTAATAGTTTGTGTATTTATTTACTGGTTTTATTCAGCTAAAGTTTGTTTCCTATATTTTCAAAGAATCCCAAGAGAAACATCCTAGAAATTACATTGTAGATTACTCAATGTAGTGGTAGCTATATTATGGGTTCATTGCATTTTTAATAAATGACAGTATTTTTGCATTTATAAAACTTTGAAATTTGAGTGAAATTTTCTCAAATCATACCAATTGCAATGTACAATTCAGCAATGATGTTAGTAAAGATTTGGAATAATTCATAACACAGAGAAAGCTGGGAGTAGTAGTGTACACCTATAGGCTCAGCTACTTTGAAGGCTGAAGCAGGAGAATTGCTTGAAGAGGAGTTAAAGGTCTGCCTGGGCTACCTAACAAGACCTAATCTCAAGGGGGAAAAAATCTAATAAAAGCGTAGGCTATGGGGCTGGGGTAAGGCTTGGTGGTAGAGTGTTTGGTTGGCATGCTTGAAGTCCTGGGTTCAATCCACAGCATATATACACACACACCCAAATGAAGATTTCTTTTGCTAATAGAAGGGATGACTATAAAGGAGGAGGTGGTGAAGAAAAGACAAAAACTAAATGAAAATATCAGTCACTAGCAGTGACTCAAGAGAGATGAAAATAGGCATTTTAAATACGTAGAATTGCATTATAATTACAAATGAAAGTATTCTTTTTTGGTTTGGGATGTATACTTTCATATTTAGGGTTATAGTAATACAACGTCAGGTGGTTTTTTAGTATGTATTTCAGCAGTAAGAATGTCAGAGAAGAGATGAAACCCCAAACAAGTGTAGCTAGCATGTCGATAATTTTGCAGGGATCACTTTTAGTAATAACATTCTCTCTACTTTTGTGTATGTTTGGGAACTTTCAAAATAAAAAGTTTAAAAGTACCTAGTGAAACCTATTTAAGAGTAGACTCTCTTGTATGTGTATAGTCTTGCACTGATGTTTAGATCATTTATTAATTTTTAAAGACTCTTTGGAATTTGTGTCTTTTGTCAGTGGTTTTCACCCATTTTTTATAGTATGCTTAGTCTCATGATTTACACAAGATTTGCTTACTAGTGGTGACCCGCTCTCAATAAATTACTTTATTAAACTCTTTGTTTGAGATATACCATCCCTCTAACACGTTCATCTGTACCCAAAAAGCCAAGTGACAGGAATGCAAAATAGAAGGGGGACACTGGGCTTACCTAACTTGATTTTTGTGTTCAATCATTTTAAAGGCTAAAATGTATGCCACAAAAAGATATCTTATTAAATGTTCTAGAGAAAACAACAACATTACTTTTTTGATATGCAAACCTACTATAAAAATGTAAAGATTTTAATTATCTAACAGTAGTCATTTTTTGCTTCACCCTTGATGTTCAAAAAAATTTAAATCCCAAAGCTATCCTGGTAAATTCTATTTTATTTTGATTGCTTCAGCTTTCTAATAGCCAATCCCGAAGAACAAAGGTCACATAGAACAAAATGAGTTACTACCCAAAGTATGAGAATGCTAGTTAGAAAAATTATTGTACACAAATTAGAACATAGTACTTCATTCTCTTGCTTGGGTATGGCTAATATTGTCTATAATATAGTCCCATCCTCTTGACTTTTTGCAATATTTACTATAATAATGAACAATTTGGTTAATCTTCCTATAAAAATTGATTTTGTTTGTCTTCCAATATTTTATACTAATAAGAATTTCCCTTTAAAACATGGTTGGTTCTGCCTCATCAACCTCAGACTTTCATTTTAGAGTGATCTTCTAATTACAAAATCATCCAGTGACAGTCTGGACAAAAATGGCATTCTGGTTAAATCTCAGCACAAAAGAATATGAACAGCCAAGTATATACCAGTGCCCTCCCCCCACCAACATGGTGGAACATTAAGTTATGGCATCCTTTGGTCTGAAACATTTGACATAGTCCCACTCTTTCAGTAGACAGAGACAAATGTAGATGCTAACTATTTAGAGAAGAATATAATATGTCATATCATTTGTCAGAGAGGTTGGATAGTTTTATGCAAGTTAATTTTCAAAAGCAATCAGATTTTGAAAAGTCCCAATGATAGGCAACACCAATTGGCATTTTCTCAAATATTCTGCTAAAAGAAAAGAGGGAAGTTTGATAACATCAAGATCGGCTTCCCTTTTGTAAAGCTTTCTAAAATCTTAACTTCTTTTCTATAGGAACAAAAGTAGCATGGCCCGATTTCAAAATGTGAACAAATAAATACTAAATAGAAATGAAAAAGATTTCAATGAGTTCATTTCATATGGTTCTTGTATTCGACTCTAGGAATGTTTGTGGATTTGTTCAGTGAATTATTGAAAAAGCAACAGGAAAAAGAAAACAGTACATGATTTTTTTTTCTATTTGGTCTGTGAATTAAGGGAAAGGTGATGTGTTAAAACATAAGAAGTATTATTAACTATACTCTTGAGAGAAGGAAACTGTAGCTAACTCACGCTTTGTTTATTTCCTCTTGTTTCAGAAAAAGATTTGAGGCAGGTGTAAGATTTGTTAGAATGGGCATAGTTACTGACAAGAGTTTCAGCAGTGCTTGAGAACCCATGAAGGGGAAGTTTTCCCTGCCCTTTCTTTATATAGTGTCCCAACAGTGATTTTGAACTTCCACTGTCAGAGAGAACACTTCTCGGTGGATCAGAAAATAGTATACAGATGAGTGACTTCTGCTGAATATTCAGCTTCTATGCAAGTTGTTTTTCCATCACTCATTCCCTCCACCAAAGATGTGTGACTCATCCTTCCCATGGGTACTAGGCCCAGGTGTGTGACGGCAGAGCCCTAAGCATGCAGAGGAGGAACTCTTTCATTATTGCACACATCTTTGCATTAATAGATTAGGAATATAAGTGCCTAATGCCATAGAAATTTAGTTAAGGCACCCAAGGAGTGAACTTTAAGCAACAAATGCAAATGTGTTAACTATCTACTTCTGACTGGCATTAGATATGAGAACTACATCTATTTGAGATCCCAGAAGATGGACTATTAAGGCCACTTTAGCAGGATGGAGAAAAGAATATCCAGGCATGGCAAGGACAATGATTTTTTTTTTCCTCCTAGGCATAGTAGGCTAAAGATTTCACTAATATATTTAAAGAAGGATTGTAAAATAAACTCAGAAGTGAACTACATGTAGAGCCTACTTTTGGACCATACAGGATATTATTTGTGATTTTTGTTTATCCATTTTTACTTAAATGATTTACTTAGCAAACTGCACAATGTTCATTCCATTATTCTTTTGCTGCCTGATTAAGGTCCAATGTTAATAAACAAACTGTTTTTCTATTGTGGAAGAGGGCTATCTAAATCAGGTTGTCTTTGTTAGGACAGGCGACACAAGTCTAGTGTAACTGATACTAGCTGCTCAGTTCTTAAACTTTTTCTCCCTTAAAAGACGTCTTTTAAGGGTCTAGTTCTTCTCCAGCCCAGTTTCCTGGGACCCAGAATTGCTGTCTACTTATAACTACACCATAGGGAAGATGGGATTTCCAGGGCCACTGGGGGAGAGCACAAAAATGCTCATAAGAAAGCTACAGCCACAAGTGACCCACTTTATTTCTCTTGAAGCCCATTTGTCAGGGACTATGTGGCCCCAGCCTAACTTGCAGGAGAGAGTGGAAACTGTAAGAAAGCCAAGCAAAGTTCGATGAGCACCTCCTTGCCATACCTCTTGCTACAAGGGAAGAATAGTGCTGAGAATGACTGAGCAAGGTGAATGATACACCTTTCAGAAGTGCTCCTCAAGCTTTATTAAACATAAAATCATGGGGAACATGATGAAAAGGCAGGTTTCTAGGTCCACAACAAAGTTCATTTTAGTAAGGGCAAGTGTGGTAATCAGGTTTGCCCTCCCATGGTATGTGTGTTGAATGGTATACATGGAAAAAAGATTCTTCACAGAGGTACAAATTAAATTCTCTTTAGTGGACTGAAATGTAAATGAAATGAAACTAAAATTCAAAAACAAGTCACAGAGGGCTGAGGTTTTAGCTCAGTGCAGTCATGTGGGAATGTCTAAGTCCATTCTGCCCTACAATATTGAGAAGTTAGACAGATACCCTGTCAATCCTTTGTAGGTGTGAAAGCAATATTGCTAAAATCACTATGTGGAAAATAATGTTAAACCAGGGCCTTTGTCCAAACTCTTTATTTCCTTCTCAAGATTTCTTCCTCTTTTGCTAATTGTTTTTGTATGTGACTTGGGAAAAAAGCAATAATGGAAAACATCATGTTTGCTTCTCCTCAAAGCTTTAAAACTTCTTTTTTTCTCTTTTCCTCTTAGATGTTACCAAGGTGTTGGTTACAAGTTATTCTTTGGAGAGAAAATTAAAAGAAAAAATTTGATGAAAATATGGGTAATTTTAAGTGTAGGCATGCACAAAACTTCTTGAAAATCAGGTTGTGGTATGTGTTCTTGTTTTAGATTTGCCCTTGTTACTACCTCCTCAATAAACAGGTGCATACACTTCCTCAGGCTGTCATTGTTATTTATTTAGTGTGTATGCTTCAAAATCTACTGATGGATGATACCCAACCAGCTTGAAGCTTGACTTTCAAAAACCAGAACCTTCAAGTTGTAATGAGAATTTCTTGAAGTGTGGTCCAAAGAATTTGTTAGAATAGGAGCCTCTCTCTCAAATATACCATAAGAGTATCACATTTGTATGTTAATTTTAGTTCAACAAATAGGAAAAATGATTATGAGTAATAGCTCTCAGCTTTCAAATAGTTCTTTTCATGTTCAAAGTGCTTGACAAACATTAATTAAATCACTGGCAGTCAAATTAGATAAATATGTTCTCTGTATGTGCAGAGCTGTACCTTCCATGCACAGTCTTCTAAATCACATCACTGCAGATCAAACACTTCTCTTTTTTTTTTTTTTCTTTTTTTTGCCATCTGAACTTGGTTGGCTGACACTGATTCCAAGCAACAGATAATTACTGAAAGGGCTAATCATGAGGAGAGATTATGTAAGCTTTCTTTGTTTTTAAACAAAAACATGGATTTATCCTTGATAAAAGGTACAGGATGAACCGCAATATAAAAAGCATCTGACTCTAGGCCAGAAGGTAGCAATGATAAAGCAAATTCCCTCGCATAATCGTGTTGGAATAGCTAAACCCTAATTTAAAGAGATCATTTCATCAGCAGAGAGTACATTTTATGCTTCCCAGGCTACTGATGTTTTTGGCCTCTTTCAGCACCAATAACAAGAAGGCTTTTAAGGCTAAATATGGTGTTGATTTCAGCAATATGGTAATTGTTCATTAATGCTAGGAATCCTTGGTCACTACAGACTTGAGAAGCATTTGGGCCAGCAAATTAAACATAGTAAATTTCATGATTATTTTTAGAATAATTTGCTTATACTTCTTTTTCCTTCATTGAATTTAATGAAGCTTTCCTAACTATCCCAAGAGATTAACTGCTCCCAGTGGACCCTAAAATGAAGTATATTCCAAATAAAAAAGAGTGCTAAGAGTATTCCATCTTTCAATAGCACCTAAAAATTAACCTGCTCTACTCACCAACATCACACAATCAGGGAAGACATGCACATGCATGTGTAGGTACTACTTAGCCAGAGTCAGGCCTACTTTCTTCCAGAGGTTCAGGACAAGTCCCTACAAATGAAGGGACCTCATGTTGCTCTTTCTGCTCTGTCCGCCAAACTAGTCTAATCTGTTTCCAGGGAAGAAAATTACTCATTAATTGTTTTGCAGTTTGCTGAATAAATGAACATCGACTTTAGTTGAGTTGCCTTCTTCCTGATTCTGTTTTATAGAAGTGACACTCTGTACACTGAAAAGCCTCGCATCTGAGAGATTCCTCTTCTTCATAATGAGCCCTAGAGTTTAGCAAGAACATATGAGGTGTCCAAGGTCCTACCCCATCCATATAACTCAGATCTGACAGGTGGTAGTAACAGAACCATAACTGATACAGTACAACATTAGGGACCTGCTGTTAGACTCCTTCCACATTCCAGAGTTAGAGTGAACTTTCTTTTTGGGGGAGAGGGAAAGGGGTACCAGGGATTGAACTCATGGGCATTCAAACACTGAGCCACATATCTAGCCCTATTTTGTATTTTATTTAGAGATAGGGTCTCACTGAGTTGCTTAGTGCCTCGCTTTTGCTGAGCCTGGCTTTGAACTGTATCTTCCTATCTTCCTGAGTGGCTGGCATTACAGGTGTGAGCTATGGTGCCCCGCAAGAGTGAACTTTCTGTGATTACATTTAGAACAGACAGTCATTGGTGGAACTTATTTTTAGCCTAAAAGAACATCAGGTATATCGTGAAGGTCTAAGTTTCTTCTTCCTTCAGCATGGAGACAAAAAAATTGACATATTTGGGGATGTTTAAATGGACTTAAAAGTTCAATAGTATATGAATGGCCTTAAAATGTAAATGATGTACACCTATGCTGAATACATTTTGAGTGGTACTCATTCTTACAGTGTTCCTCAGTGATAGTAAGCTCTACTGAGACCTTTCTCTTAGAGATAACACTTTTCTTGAGGCTTATCTCCTTGATCTTATGCTACATTGGATACTACGGATCTTCTATAACCAACAGCTTTAAGTTCCCCAAATACATACCAGATATTCTTTTTTTTTTTTTTTTTTTTTGACATTTTCATCTTCCTTGCTAACCTTGCCACCAATTGTATCTACTTTCACATTACCTCCAGTTTGGATTATCATACAGGCTCCCTTTCTTCAAATCCAGTGTGCCAGGATGACTAATCTTCCAAATATCCACACTCTAGCCTAACCTCAAAAACCCTTCCACCCACAAGGCCTCTACCTCTTCTGCCTCACTTTCTTTATGTTTTTCCTTGTTTCTCACACTCTTTAGATGCACGTGAGCTTTTTTATAGTCTGAAACACATGAAATCTGACTTTTTCTTAGGGCCAAATGAGACTAGGAGTTTTATTTTATTGTTTTACCTCCACTATGCAGAACAGTGCATGTAGATTAATAAACATTTGTTGAATGATGAATCTAATAGATCATGTAATTTCCAATCCATTCAACCACATTCCCCACTAGCCTATAAATACACTTCACTATCCATCCACAAAGGTTGTTCTCTCTGGCCATGGAATTTATTTTTTATGATGTCAGATACATTGACCTTTTTCTCTAAACAGATTAATGAAGTTCTAAAAGACAGAGGCCCTTTTTATACATTTTTATCTTCCACACCTAGTAGAGTTATGAGCAATATTTGGTATATATTTAGCAAACATTTATTTGTTTCTTACTGTAACATTATACAGTTTATCACTGAGCACTTTTATATCAGTAGGGCTGAAACGGAAATAAAATTAGGTCAACCCCATACAACACTGGCATAGGGCCCATGGACAGAGACAGGGTGAGAGCTTTCTTGCTAATGTCTATTTAGATAGCAAATGATAGTTTTCTGAAAGGAGGATGTAAGGAGGAAGATCTCCCTTGGGAAGATATTTTACTTCCTTATCTATGAATTTAGAGTCCGTCTCTATGAGTGTTGATCATCTTCCCCTGCTGAGTTGCTAGGGTCTAGATGTTATTGACTTGCCAGAATCTTAAAAAAGTCTTCTTCAACTTCTTAGTCTTCTTTGATCCCTGTGTATACTCATCAACCCCAAGTTTTTTCCCTAGCAGCATTTATGTCCCACATTTCTTTTAAAATCCTGCTTGCTTCCTTAGAAACTAACAAGGTCATGGCCTCCTTGTCTTGTTCTTTTCTCCCCCTTCTCCCTGCACCAAGTCCTCGCAGAATAATTTCTTATTAAAATAAATTTCTCAAGCTCAAATTCAGGGCCTCTACCAATGGTTCTAGCTTAACATTTCAGTGTGGTTTGCTACTGTTTCTCAAATAAATCCCCTGTTTAAATTCACTGTTCTAATTTACGCCCCCCCCACCCCCATTCTTGGCATGCTTACTTTCTTCTTAGTGCCTTTGTTTAAGATTTCTTTTACCTTTCCCCTTATACATCAATCCAAATGACAAATTTCCCATTTTGTTGTTGTGGTCTTTAAGAAGTCTTGTCTTAATTTATATGGATTTTTCCAGTTTACCATTTGGAAATTACAATAGAATCCTTGATTATTTATGTTGAATTATCATTTTATGCTTCATATTTTTACCTCCTCAATAGTGTTGTGATTTTCTTGACAACAGGGATTTCATAATTCTTACAGTGGACACTGCCATTGGCCGCTCTGAGGATGCCTGTATTTGGTTGGAACAGGGCTCCAGAGCTCTGGCCAGCACTGCCTGCATCATGCAGATGACCCCTAACTGAGATGAAGGTTGCACAATAGGAATTGTTGAAAACAATAGGACAAAATGGCCTCTGACAGCAATACCTTCCTAGCTAATGTCAAGTTCAGCTTCATAGATCACACAGACTTCTTGGGCAGAGTTGCAAATGAAATAATTCTGATGTTGAATAGCATTATGTCAGTTTTAACTGTAAGCTGAATGTTGGCAAATAGGTGATATAGGAGATCTGAGTTTGAATCTCAATTGTTTCCAATAAAACTGGGTAATATTGGGTATTCAATTTACCCTCTCTGGGCTTCAGAGCTTAATCAGTAAAATGAACAGATTAGATTGCAGATCATCTTAAGAACAAGATTATAAAATTATATGATTCTATTTCCAAAGCAATGAAATAGCAGCCATAGGTTTGGGGATTTTCAGACACTTAAAAATTTTTTTTTCTGTTTTTTTTTTATTTGTAGATGTACACAATACCTTTTTTTAATTTATTTTTTTAATGTTTTTTAAAATTTATTTTTATGTGGTGCTGAGGCTCAAACCCAGTGCCTTACACATGCCAGGCAAGCACTCTACCACTGAGCAACTACCCCAGCCACTTTCAGACACTTTTCCATAGAATAGGATTTACTAGTTTCATGTGCAGTTAGGAATATTCACTTTTAACTTTTGGCGTTTACTCTTTTCTGTTTCTGAATTTGTGTGAAAGTGGATGGACAGATGGTTTATTAGCTTTTCAAATGCTGGTAATACTGTTCAATTAAACAATGGCTCTAAATTTTGAAGGTCCACATAGTGTACTCTGTTTATAAGGTAGTTTTAACAGTTTAAGGAAAATAATATTTATTCCCATAACTTAAAGCAACTAATGCGTGTAAATCTGCAGGCCTACACTTAATTCATTTTTGCATCACAGCCTAACTCTGCAGTTGCAGTTTTAAAAATGAAATTACCACAACTGGCAAGATAAGGCACACCTATAATCCCAGTGGCTCCGGAGGCTGAGGCAGGAAGATCACAGCTTCAAAGCCAGCCTCAGCAAAAGCAAGTTAAGCAACTCAGTGAGATGCTGTCTCTACATAGTGTACAACCAGAGAAATGAAAAGTTGTGTTCCATTTGTGTATAATGAAATGCATTCTGCTGTCATGTATAACTAATTAGAACAAATAAAAAATTAAAAAGAAATCTAATAAAATACAAAATAGACCTGGGGATGTGGCTCAGTTGTCAAGTGCCCCTGAGTTGAATCCCCGGCCAAAAAAAAAAAAAAAAAAAAAAAAATTTACTAAAGTAACCAGATACCCAGTTACAATAGCATGTTTTGCCTTTGCTTTAATCACTTAACAACCTCCATCCAAATACAAAATCCAAAATTTCCAGAATCTGAGGAAATTAAAAAAGAGGAAGAGACACGAATTCCTCATTTTACAGATAAGGACCTGAAGCTTTAAAAGTTCCTGGTGCTGTTTCTACTGTGTACTGAGTAAATAAAAGCTTTAGTGAAGTTAGGTTGAAAGGGAAAAGACATTCAAAATGGGTGAATTGTTAGCCCCAATGTAAAAGCGGTCAATTATTTACTGCATAAAGGAAAGTGTAGGTGGAACTAGGCTAGTCAGAAGAAGGTCACTACTGCGTCGTCTTGCCTTATGATTTTTAATTGCTCACTGTGACTCTTCATGTAAGCGGTACCGCGAATACGCAATTGTTGAATACCCTAACTTCATCTTAAGTGTAATAGTGAGAACTATTGTGGATAAAGAAAAAACGTGGATAAAGAAAATGTGGATAAAGAAAAAACGTGCAAAATGTGGATAAAGAAAAAACGTGACCCTGCCAGCAGGGATCCAAGAGGGGTTCTGAGTGAGAGAAATTAGGACGCCTGGCACAGCAAGAGCCCCGGAGGTAGGAGCTGCAGAGCGCATATACAGCCAGTGACGCACGGGGACCCTGAGGCTCCAGCTGACGGGGGAGAGGATCCGGAAAGGGGACAGAAGGGGTCGGCATGAAGAAGGGAGACCAACATAGTGAGTGAGAAGTGTAGACCCTGCGGTAGGAAAGAGAAGACGCCGACGCGAGCTTAGAACAGGACTAAAGGTTTGAGGAAAGAGTACGAATAAACTGAAGGGGCGGCCGAGGATGCTGACGTGATGGGAAAGGGCACGCAGGGCGGAGAGAAGCCGAGCGAGGCCTGCGGGCAGTGGGCAGGTGTGAATAGCTCGGCCGCCGGGCGCAGCCCTGTAAACCGCGAGGGCGGAGCGGCTGCTGAGTCAGGGACCCAGAGCCCGTCGATCTGGAGCCACGCCGGGGGCGGAGCCTCGGGCCGGGGGCGGGACGAGGGCGGGGCCCTCGCTTGACGCGCCCGGAGGCCGCGGCAGCCGCGGGCCGGGAGGGGCGGTGGCATCGGTGGCGGCTGCGGGGGAGGGGCTCGGCGTCAGCGCGTCGCCGGCTGGGCCGCGCCGGTGGCCAGGAGGGAGAGACAAGGAGGAGGAGGTGAGTGGGCTCCGGGCTGGGAGCTGCGCGGGCCGGCGGGGAGGCGGGGAGCGCGGCCCCTCCCCTCTCCTCACGGCGCCCGCCTCGCGGGGCCGCGCTGCGCGGAGTTCCCAGTGGGGCTGCGGCGGCGGCCGCGCGAGGAGCGGAGGGTGGGAGGAGGGGCGGAGCCGAGGGCTGCGCGCTCAACCGACGCACGCGCCGCGGTCCCTCCGCCGCTGGTGCGCCCGGTTCTCGGATCCCGGCGTCCGGGGTCGGGTGTCCTGGCGACGGCGTATCATTCCTCTCGCAAACTGGCCGACTTATAATTTAGTTTTCTTGGTGTGTAAACGTCTTGTGTGCCGGCTTCTTGAGGCCCTTGCGTCGCTTCCTCCTCGCATGGCCTGCGAGGGTAGTTGGGGGCACGTCTCCCTGCGCAGGGAGAAGGGCGATCCGGTCCCCTTGGTTGCCCCTTTGGCGGAGGGACCTCCCAGCAGACCTTCAGGCTGCCTGTCTAAACCTGCCCCAGGCCCTTGCCGCCCTCACAATCCGGATATCACGGCAGCGCTCCACTTCCCACCGTCAGCGGAGACCAAAGACCACACTTTGCACCTTTGCTCCCCCCCAGCCCCTTTTTAAGGATCAGCACATACTTAGTATTTCCATCCGGACCCAGATAGTCCGTCCTTTCCGGTGGAAAGGTTTTCTTAATCTAAGCCTTGTAATCCAACCTTGTATCCCACAGCGAAGTTGCAGTAATACGTTAATTTAACCGTTGGTCCTGGGGTGTGTGTGTGTTTTTCCTTTAGCAAATACAACTTTTAGAGTCTTAGAATTATGTTGCATTAGATTATCTTTGAGATAATTCTTAAGTTAATGCTTGAGGCCCAGTGATGGGAGGTTCAAAGAAGAGGCTTTACATTTTTTCCCTCTACCTGTATCACAGTTCGAAATGGAAAACGTGAGTTGAGGGTGACTTTCCACAGGAGGTGGATTTCAGTTCGCAGTCCCCAAGTGCTCAGGCTTGCCTTGCTTATTTGATGCTACCACTGAAGTTGATTTTAAAGCTTCACATAGTGATCAGGTGAAGGAGCTGCAGAAAAGAAGTTCAGTATAATTCAATAGAGCTATTTTATTGGATTCTATTAACCTGCTTAACCTTAAGCTTTAACCATGACAGGATTTTCATGTAGGAACCCACATACCAAGTGCAATATTGAATTTTAATTAATGCATTCCAGGTCTGATGTGGCATAGATTCCTCTCAGTTTCCACTCTATTTTATTATACATCTTCTCTTAGATTTCTATACTGTATTTAATGAAACAGTTTTAATGTTAAGGGTTGGAGGAGAACCTTTTGAATTATGAAACTAGCATGCTACTGAGAGAAAAATGGGATTTTATAGCATTGTTATTTTGGTAGCTTCTTGAAGCCCTTGCTTTAAGATGGCTTCTTTACTCATGTTGAAAACATGTTGACATTTTAATGTTAAGATCCACAGAAGTATAAAATTTTTGCTTTGTGGGGCTGCAGTTGTAGCTCAGGGGTAGAGCCCTTGCCTAGCATGGGTGTGATCCTTAGCAGCACATAAAAATAAAATAAATAAAATAAAGGTATAAAAATACAATAACATTGAATTTTATTTTATTGTTTTGCTTTGTACAGGACCTTAGCAGTGTAATCCAACTCCTATTATTTTACAGAAAAATAAGGAATCCAAGAGTTTCTTGAAGAGATTTTGCAGGAGCTGAAGAGAACTGGTTGTCTTAATTAACTAAACACTTATCTAGGTAATTCAGACCTCCCCAATGGATATTCTTGTGCCAGAGTTTATCCTTATTATTTTTATTACTATTTTTTTTCAGTGCTGGGTATCAAAAATCCAGGACTTCAGTCTGTTAGGCAAATGCACCTGAGTTATAGTCCCAGCAAATCCCCCCCCCCCAACTGTTATCTTAAAAAAAGCCAAGTAATTACTTATTTTTTTTTCTTTTTTCTTTTTTTGCTTTGAGTATGTGCCTTACTTTGTGATTTAGGCCCACTATATAAAAATAAACAAATTATTTATACTTAGGAAATATGTGCATTCTTTCAGTTGAAACATTGATTTCTGATTTAGTTTGCATTTAGTGGTTATTTTTCACATCTTTATTCATATTCTTGATTCAGGTAGTCTATGTTACTGCCAGCAGATTGGTATTTAGAGAGTTTTAGGATTGTGGTGTATGTGACTTTGATATTAATTAGGAAAGGAGGTCTAGCACCCATGTAATAATTTAATTGCAGCATCCCCAACATCACTTTTTAACTGTGCCTCAAGTGCAGGAGTCTTGAAGTTCTTGTTTTCTGAGGTGAATTTTTTGTATTTCTCTCAGCTGTGTTTGGATTAGGCATTTAGTAAATACCTGTGGGTTGTGTGCACTCTCCTGGTAGGGGCTTCATGAAAGTTGGACCATGTCTTATTAATCTGTGTAGTAGGAACTGTATAAATGCTTGTGTTCTTGTTAGTAGAAGAGTGCCTGGAAGATCTGAATCATGATATAGTAAACTTGAAATAACTCATTTTCATCTTGTGTTGAACCAGTTAATCTGAATTCTGATATTGAAAGATAGCAGGGGTCAAATAATTTAGAAAAGTTGAGAGGACTAACAATTTTGTTCTTTAATATTTGTTAGTTACGTGAATTAGGAAAGGACACCATTATTTAAATTTAGTGACAGAACAATTCAATCAGACTGGACGAGTACAAAGTTTCTAGCAGACTGAATTTTGATAACCATGAATTGATGACCCTCTCATTGTTTCTGTAGACCACATTTTAAAGCATTGTTTTCACTTTATAAGGATTTATTTTTCGGCATGGACACCTTTGTAAGGAATATGATTTTGGGAATTTAGACTACTTTGGCAAACTATACTGAAATGATATTTTAAATATTTTAAGCTCAATTTGATAGGTTGTGCTTCATGCTGGTGAATCTTAAAATACTTTAAAAAAGCCAAGTAATTAATAATTTTTTTAGAGTCATTCTTACCTATTCTTCAGTAGATCAGAATAGTGTGTTCTACTTATAAAAAAAAAAAAAAAAAAAGAAAGAATTTTAAGCTTTTTTATCCCTGAAATTATCACCACTTCATCTTTTGAAGAACTTTGGTAAAATTGTGGTCTAGAGCTTTGGTAAAATTTCCGTCTAGCACATTAAAAGCCAATTCCGTATAGTGATTCCTATTTGAACATATAGAGTCATATAGATAATAACTTTCTTAGGGACAGTATTTTTATTTTATTTTTTTACATGGAAATGTCCTTTATTACTTTAGTAAATTATGTAGGGTTACAAAAGCAATATTGAACAGAAGTGGTGATAGAGGATAATACTATCTTTTTTATTTATCCAAGGAAAAGCTTTTTATACTTCAACATTTAGCATGGTGCTTACTGGAGTTGTTCTTCTTTTTTTTTAATTTTTTTTATTTTTTATTTTTTATTTTTTTCATCTTTCATACATTTGATTCAAGTGAGTTATGCATTTCCATTTTTACCCCAAATACAAATTGCAGAATCACATCAGTTACACATTCACAATGTTTACATAATGCCATATTAGTGACTGTTGTATTCTGCTGACTTTCCTATCCCCTACTATCCCCCCTCCCCTCCCCTCCCATCTTCCCTCTCTACCTCATCTGTTGTTGTTCCGTTCTCTCCCTTCCCCCCCCTTTCCCCTCACAACCTCATATATGTGATTTCGTATAACGATGAGGGTTTCCTTCCGTTTCCATGTAATTTCCCTTCTCTCTCCCTTTCCCTCCCATCACTCGTCTCAGTTTAATGTTAATCTTTTCCTCATGCTCTTTCCCCCTGTTCGGTTCTTAGTTGCTCTCCTTAAATCAAAGAAGACATTTGGCATTTGTTTTTTAAGGATTGGCTAGCTTCACTTAGCATAATCTGCTCTAATGCCATCCATTTCCCTGCAAATTCCATGATTTTGTCATTTTTTAGTGCTGCATAATGCTCCATTGTGTATAGATGCCACATTTTTTTTATCCATTCATCTATTGAAGGGCATCTAGGTTGGTTCCACAGTCTAGCTATTGTGAATTGTGCTGCTATGATCATTGATGTGGCAGTAAGGGACAGTATTTTTGAATTACCTTCATTACTCCATTGATATTATTACTGAAAACAAATGTACAGTAGAGTTGGATGGTGTTTAATTTGTATGAAGCAGTCATCTCACATCTATTCTTGCTGGTTCTTAGGTCAGTTGCAGTTCACTTGGCCTACCCAGTGCCAGATAGTCCCTTTCACCAAGACTGAAAATACATAAAGCACCCCTTTCCCTGTCCCAATCCTCTGCAGTGGAGTGGTGTGGAGTCACTCTGGTGCCCTGAACATCTGTTGTTCACAGAGGTACGATCTAACATCATATTCTTGGCATCTACTCAAATTTACCTCTCAGATTTTTATTTTAAACATATTTCCTGTAAGGAGTTTTAGAAATATATAGCATAAACTTCTTAACAAAGTATGTATGAATCATCTAGAATATTTCAGTATTATTATAGATAGAATTAGGATTTAGAATTAGACAATTAATAAGAATTAGAATATTTAGTACTTTTCCCCCACACTTGCTAGGGTCACACTTATGTCATTTAAACAAGTAATGAAATTACTTTTTGAGCTGAGTGTGATGGTGATTATCTGTAATTACAGTGATTTGGGAGGCTGAGGTGGGAGAATTGCAAGTTTGAGACCAGCCTCAGCAACTTGGCAAGACTCATCTCAAAAAGGACTGGTGATGTAGCTAAGTGGTAAAGTGACCACTGAGTGGTATATGTATACATATGTGTGTGTGCACTTTTTTTTTTTTTTTTTTTTTTTTTAAAGCAGAGAAGTAATTCCACAGTTTTTCTTTAGTGGTAAGTAGTCTATTGATTTGACATATTTCCTTTGTGGTTCCTTTTTGTATTCCCTGTCCCTTGTGGAACTGGAGCCTTGGTTTCAATATGATTAAGTACCATAACAGCCTGGCAAGTTTTCTCCTAGCCGTTGCTCCTTCCAGTGGGGAGCTGGGACTTGTTCTTGTCCCTGGTAGATAGATGGTAAAGGTATTGTAGAGCCAATATACTGTGATTTTGCCTCTTGGATTCACCCTCACCAGATTGACTCCTTAGTTACTGAGAGCTGTTACCATTTTGAATGTTTTTTGAGGATTAGATTTTCATTTGTATTAGGGACTCTCAGATATCCTAGATTCATACATTCATGAGTTAGACCCCTTTTCTGATTAGCTTTCTGTTCTGTTCTCTGCTGCCTTCTTACTGGAGACACTTCATGCATGCTTTTTGTCCAGTTCAGTGATAGCTAGTTATTTTCAAGTGTTTGATTTTTTGCCCTTGTCTTCTCTCAGTTTTGAACTTTCATTTGATCAGGTGGCTGTTATATATTCTTATAGCAGGTCATTTCCTATGTTTCCTCTAGACTATATGTACCCCAAGGGTGTGACTGAGTGAATCTATCTTGATCTTGGTGATATCCTCAATACTCTGTATAGTGCTTGGCACATAGCAGGTTTTAGGTAAGTACTAATTAGGTATATTCATTCTAATAACAGGTTCTATATCAGTGTCAGAAACCAGTGTTCATAGAGAAATTTCAAATTCATTCAAGAAGTGCAGATATTACATTGCCATCATTAGGAGTAGAGAGTGTGTGTATTTTAAATTATAAGTATATCCATATAAAAATGGCTGTTATCATCCATCTTACAAGATATTTGAGAACTTGTAAAATTTCACAATGTGTAATTGTAAGGCATTGCACATTTCAATTTTTCATGAGTTTGACAAATATGTGTATGTTATTTTATATTTCTTACACAAGGAAGTTTTATGGCACTATAAAGAAGTGAGTTTAATGACTCTATTTTTGTCCATTAGTAAATATATACTGAAGAGTAAATTCTCATTAAAAGACCCTTAAATGCTTGCTCATTAAAAAAAGAGACCTCTTTGATTTTGCTCTCCATACATTCCTAGTTATTGTATTAGACAAGTCATCAAATTCTTTAGTAGTCTAAACCTTTAATTTGTTTTCAGAAAAGTAGTCATGTATTGAACACCCAAATTACCATGTCTTTAACAAGTATTGCTAACACTCTGTATTAAAAAGGTAATGACCATAACTTTTATTGTAGAATTTCTTGTACTAATTTTTAAAAGAGGACTTTTGAGCCAAATTTCCCGTGAAGACCCAAATTCATACTTTTAATGATAGTGGAGTACATATGTATATGTAGAGGGGAAGGGGTTGTAATTTTTGTGGTGGTATTTTTAAGTGGACAGTTTACTAATTATTTTGAGGTAAATACTTTACAACTCTAAAAGGAAAACTTCAATTATCTGAATGAAATGAGGTACATGAAATTAATTCAGATAAGTGGGGAATCCTTAGTGTAAATGATGCATGTCAAAGGGACATGACCTCAATCTTGATTTTTTTCTCCCCCTATATATCTGTCAGCTGCTTTTATGTTACTAGATTGTAATTCCTTTTATTCATACTAAGAATCATTGATGGGAGGGAGGTAAAGTTGCTCTACAGATTTTTTTTTTTCCTTTGCCACAGAAGAATCCCTGGTGGTAGTCTGTGCGGAGCATAATTGCTCATCTCTACCCTGTATTGCCTGCCAGTTTTAGGTGGTACACCATAGCCTTCCATTTTGTCACCTTCCTGTCAAATGTGTATGGGAACCCCTTGAGACTACAATTGAATTAAAATTAAAGCCACATTTCTCTGTTCAATTTCAAGATGTTTATCCTTCCTAAAAGTTGAGTTTCTACAAGTTGTAAGGGTGAATTGAGCTGGATAAACCTTGTTTCCTTCTCTCTTGACTTGCTTAGGTTTTCATATTAAGCAGTTATTTTGCAATGTGAACCCTTAAAATATAAACAAACCTTTTAGTCATTGGGGTTGAGGAAAATGATTTCTGCTGCAGTTGACTAAGTTTTGCAGTATTCCTGGGTTCATGGCATCTGAGAGCTATTGTGTAATCTATAGCAAACCCCTATAGCTGTGATGATATTGTCTTCTAGGCTTTTTGTTGTTTTGTTTTTAAGTGGAGGCAAACTGTTGCAGCCACGGAGATGTGGGCTGACACCTTTACAAATGAATTTACTTCTCTTTAACATTACTATAGATTCTTTACTTGAAGTACCTGAGAACATGCCTTTATTTTCAGCATGTACCAGCTTTCTTTTCATCTCTTGGTTTTTAAGATACATGATGATTCATATCTTGATTGCCTTGGGTAGTATGTGGTATCAGCAAGCTCTGCACCCAGACCTGGTGAGCAGCTCCTAGGTCATTGTTTGATCTTCCCCTAAGTATGTGCAGGTGGTGTGACTAAAGATTTGGGGCTTGAGGGTTAGCCCAGACTGATTTTGACTCTTTACCATTTATGATCAGTATGCCTCTGAGAAAAATTAGGTACTTGTCTCAGTTTCAGTTTCCTCATCTTTAAAATGTGACTATCATTTGGCAATGTTGAGTTGGTTTTAAAAAATTTTTAAAGAGTAATCTTGGTGTGTTAGTTCATTGTCATATTCAAATAGTGTAAATTAATGCATTGTCTAGCTCATAAACTATTTTAAATGGAAGTAGATTTTGTTCCATTTAAAAATAGAGGTAATCAAGTTGGCGGAAAGCTTTCCAAATAGAGGTCTTGCCCTTTTGACTTTAAAACTATATAAAACCCTTGTAAGCTATTGATCTATTCATATATACAAATGATATATGGTGTGTGATGTACAGAGATGGAACATGCACTGACTGTAGTTTGGCCCAAAGGCTTGATCTCCAGAATTGCCATTTTGGGAGTTGCTATGGTCCTTCAAGAGGTAGGGCTTTGTAGGATGACCTAAGGTCACTGGGGGTGTGCTTTCAAGAGGATTGTGGGACCTTGGTCTTATCTTCTCTCTCTTTCTGCTTCCTGGCTCATGATGTGAGTGCTCCCTCTGACATGTGGTCCCACCATGACATGTTGCCCTTGCCAGAGACTCAAACCATGCAGCCACATCGTTTTGGAGTTGAACCTCTAAAACTGTAAGCTGAATAAGCCTTCTTTTCTTTATAAGTAACTTATATCAGGTATTCTTGTGGTAACACAAATCTGACTATAGTACTCTGGAGTCAGACATACTTGGATTTGTATATAGATGATCTACCTCTTTCCACTTGAGTAACCTAGAGCAGAGTATTTTAGCTGTTTGTTCAAAGTTTTTATCTATAATGAAGATAAAAAGACTAATAAAGGTTAAAAAATTATAAAAAGATTGTTATTGAAACTTAGGTTAAGCATGCAGAATACTTCATTGTATTGAGTCCATTAAATACTGGTAGTTATCATTTTGACCTTGGACAGATAATTTCCTGCTTCTACCCCAGGTTTCCACATCTGTACTACAACAGCTAGTGAATACTGTTATTATCATCAAGAGTAAATGAGATAATACATGTATGTGCTTACAATATGTTAATAGCTATTGTATATATTAATTCAGCTTCGGAATAAATTAGATCAGTTTTGAGTTAAAGAATTTTTTCTACATATTTGATAAATTTATTATTTATCAAACTTAAAAGTCATTCATAGCTTTCAGTATTTTCTTAAGACAGTATTTCTTAAATTGTGATGTACAGACCCTTTGGAGTCACTGAGTTGCTTTTAGGGGTACCATGATAATAAAACTATTATCAGAACAGTAAATTTTTGCTTTTTTGTTTAATGTTTTCCCTGCTTGTGCAAAGCTAGTGATGAGTAAAACCATTGAAATCTTAATAGAAATTAAATGCCAGTGGTACCAAACTATACTAGTAATCATTGTATCCTTCACTGAGACGCTTTCACAGGTTAAAGTAAAACAACAACAATGAAAACAAAGCTGGAGGTATCCAGCTGATTTCACATAAGAAAGTCCTTGATAAAGTGGTGAGAGTTATTGATTTGTGAAATTTTGACTCTGGGTATTTTTTTATTTTTAAATTTGGTGTGATGAGATAAGACATTTGCAAAAAGCACTTCTGCTGCACATCCTGAGCACATTGCTTGTCTAGAAGAAAAAACCTTAAGTGTGAGTTTTTTTCTCTTTTGAGTTACCAGTGGAACTAGCCATATTTTTCATGAAATATCACTTTTGCTTTAAAGAATCATTACTGGACAAACTCTGATTATTTAAATTATTTGGCGATCTTTTTCTTGAAAATGAACAAAATAATGAGCCCATCACTTTAAGGAAAATTACTGACAGTGTTGTCAGTGATAAAAATGCAAACTTTTAAAATGAAAATTAAAGATTTGGATAATTAACTTGGTTAAATTTTAGATAATTTTAGGTAACTTGTGTTCCTTCCTATGCTTTTGTTTGCTTTTAATATTTAAAATTTTTTTTTGATGAGATAGAGGGTGATATTAATGAATGTGAGTTTTGTTTTTGGTCATATAATGAATTATGTCAAGATTTGTAGTACCTACATAACTGAATAAACCACTATTTTCTAACTTTCCAGTGTTACAAAATTATGGGTAAAAAGATCAAATAGCAAGTAACAGAAAATTAAATATTACAGAATACAAAAATTTCATATATATTGGATTCCACATTTATAATTAGTCCTTAAGAAATTCCTACTTGTCAAGTTTTGATGAATTATCAAAAAGAACATCCTTAATTATATGAATAATTGGTTAATATTAACACTTCTTTTCATGATGTGTTTGAGGCCATTTTTTTTCATATAGCTCAATCAAAATAATGTATCATATCAGATTGAATATAGAAGTAGATAGGAAAAGCTACCTGTCAGGGCTGGGGCTGTAGTTCAGTGGTAGAGCACTTGCCTAGCATGGGTGAGGCACTGGGTTCGATCCTCAGCACCACATAAAAAATAAATTAATTAAAGTTATAAAAAAAAAAAGAAAAACAAACAAACCTGCCTGTCTTCTATTAAGCTAAATATGAAAGAAATTTGAAAAACTTGCATAATAATGTCACATTTCTTACTAAGTTATTTTTTTAGTTTGAAAAATAGTGAAATTATCTTATTGTTTCTATGTAAAATAAAAGATTTAAAATGAATTAAATATCTAAGAATTTTTCATTTGGTAAATATTGAGAATTAAAACTCATGTAAACAAAACTCTTGGGGGAGTACTCAGTAATTTTTAAGAACACAAAGGAATCCTGACATTAAGAAGTTTGAGAACTGTTTCTTTAAGAAAAGGCTCATCAAATGAATACAGTTCTAAATATTTAGTCTTTTTTGAATATGGACAGTATGACTCTAGTTTCTTTTCTCAGTTGTAGGGATATGTCATTGGACTTCTGTTACTTTTTCCAAATAGGCAGTGATTTCCTGTGTGTATTTTTAAAGAAGCCTTTCGTTTTTAACTTTTTTTGGTACCGGAAATTGAACCCAGGGGCACTCAACCACTGAACCACACAACCCCAGTCCTTTTTATTTTGAGACAGGGTATTGCAAAGTTGCTCAGGGTCTTGGTAAGTTGCTGAGGTATTCTTGAACTTGTTATCCTCGTGCCTCAGCCTCCTGAGCTGCTGGGATTACAGGCCTGTGCTACCATGCCCAGCAAAGATTTTTATAAGATTGATGCTACCTATAGGATTACACTCAGAATTGAGATATGGTTAATAGTAATACCAGTTAGTCTTTTTATGCTTAATACCTTTCTTTGGGGGCTTGGTGGTAACCAGGAATTGAACTCAGGAGCACTTGACCACTGAGCCACATCCCCAGCCCTATTTTGTATTTTATTTAGAGACAGGGTCTCACTGAGTTGCTAAGCACCTCGCTGTTGCTTAGGCTGGTTTTGAACTCATGATCCTCCTGTCTCAGCCTCTCTAGCCGTTGAGATTAAAAGAGTGCGCCACCATGCTTGGCTTGATATCACTCTTTTGTAATGAGGTATATATGCGGTTTTTGGAGCTTTTCACCATGGCAAGTATATCAGTGTTATAGTGAAACTCATTTTGCTGAATATAAACTGACATTTTCTCAGAAGTCCATACACCAGGCTTATGTATTCTGACATTTCATAGTTATTTTCTGGTATGGTCAATCTACAGTTTAAGAATGTGTATCTGAATTAGTTACTTGCAACAAAACCATATATAGTATGAACTACAGATGTGTATATAGTACTAGTGTAGTATGGACAGTTCAGCCTCATTATGGACTATTAACATTTTTCTATGGGAAATTACATTTTTACTCCTTGAAATCTAGCCAAACATGTATCTTCATTGCAATCTAGCAGTAGCAAGAGATCCCACTTTGCCCCTCAGAGTAGTAACAGGATTGTTAAAGCTTTAATAATAGCTTTTAACATTAAAAAGCTTTAATGTGCTCAAAAGGCACTCTAACTTGGGCATCTTATGTGAGTGAAAGGTGATAACACTCTCAGACGAAGCAAGTATTTAAACTTTGGGCCAACTAGCAATAATGGAGGGAAAAAAGAGAAGGGATGTTCTGGAGGCTATTTTGAGGGTGGTATGTTCCCTTTTGGGACAGACTTTTTTAAATAAAAAGGTATATATATGTAGGTTGGAAAATTCATCAGTTTATATGGAGTTTGCTTTGTTGTGTTCTTATGGTTGGAGATTTGTATTAATTGAACTCAAGCAACAGAATGACAAGCCAATTGGGAAGGTTGAACTTACCTTTAGGCCAGAGATTTGAAGGTAAAAAGAGTGAGTGTGATGAGCTCCAGGGGCAATGATAATCAGAAGTAGTAGTGGAGGCCAAAAGTATGTTGATATATGTAGGCTGTAAAGGGGACCCGCAAAAGTCCATGTTCTAGGGTGGTTGTTAGAACAGGGGGTAGGACTGATAATTGACCAGCACAGTTCAGTCAAAAATTGTTTTTACTCAGTTCATTGCCCTGAGGTCTCTGGCAGGAAAGATAGAAGACATGTGTTCTATACAGGAAGCCCAGCCCAAATGGAGAGTGGTTGATATGAAATAGAAATCCAGAACCATAGGAGCTTGGAGAAATGGAAGAAGCTAAAGTTGGAAAACTAGAATTTGACCTGTGTTGAGCTCCTTGCTTCTTCCTGCCCTGTCAATATTAATCCCTTGGATTGAGGCAAAACTGAACCAAAGGAGACAGAAAAGTGACTTATAGGTGTCAGCATTGGAGAGACAGGATTGACCCAACAAATGTATGTTAATTGGATGGTAATTAAACGGGGAACAATTGGGTCGTTATAGTATTTCCACTCAGGTTCTTTATACAGCAGACCCTGGGTAGCATATTACCTGCCCACCAAAAAATTCTCTAGGCCTGGGGTTGCAAATTCTTTCTTTAAAGCACCAGATAGTAAATATTTTAAGCTTTATGGGTCAGATGGTTCCTGTTGCACTTAAGTCTGTTGCTGCATGAAAGCAACTGAAGAAAAACACATTAACAAAGGAACATGGCTGTGTTTCAATAGAGCCTTATTTATGAAGACTCAAATTTGAATTTCATATATTTTCACGTTTAACAAAATATTAGAAAAATGTTTTTCAGCCATTAATAATATAAAACCCATCTTTAAATCATAGCTATATAATAGCATGCACTAAGTTGGATTTTGGCCCATGAGCTCTTGTTTTCTGGCCCCTGTTTTAGGAAATGAATGACTTATCAGTTATGATGCAGAAAGCTTAGCAGTACTGAAATAGATGTTCTCTAGGACAATGCTCTTGGTGACACTGTCTTGTTTTGTAGGTGACACTGATGATAAAAATCCGTTCAAGAATTTAGATGTGACATCTGCAGCAGGTTCAAATCTCTCAGCTATAAGACAAACTGGATACTTCATAAGAATTGTCATCTATTATGCACAGAGAGCCAAAGTCCGTTACTGAGATTGTCTGGGTGAACTGCCTGCTGGGTCCAGTGATGCAGTAGTAGACAAAGAAGTTGAAAGAGAAGTCTGGCATATTCTGTGGATGACTGGCAGAGTGTGACACCAATATGGCATCAAACCCTACTATGATTCCAAGGACTTTATGACAAAATAAAAAAGAAAAAAATATTTGTAATAGAGCTTGGTGTGATTGAAGTAAATATGATCTTTATTTGGGGAATGTGTACTGCATTATCATTCCATAATGATATATAGTAATTGCCTTGTTAATCAAACTTTAAACATTCTATCTTTATTCACAAAACTTATGTAGTTATTACCTTTTCAAATTTGGTTCTCTAACTCTAAGGAAATTTGGTGAAAAATAATAACTGTTTACTAAGTAGGTTAATTTAAGGACAATTATTTTCACTTGGAAATTTTTGTTTGGGATTCTTGAAACTGTGCTCTCATGTACAGCATTTAAAATATTTCTATTTGAGAAAAGCTACTTGGATTTTCTTAGAACCATCTTTTTGAGTAGACTCCTTTACTCAATAGTAAATAGAAAATCATAATGTAGAGTACTAGTATATGTAGAATGTTGAATTTCTAAATTGTTTCAGACCTATTAATTATATACACTTAGAAAATTTAGCAAGCAAGTATGATTAGAATAAACTTGTGTATTTTTTTTTTAGCTATTAAACCATAAAACTGGAACATCAAAGTAGTCTCTGAATCAAATTGGTGTTTTATTTGGGTAAGAATCTTTTTTTTTTTTTTTTTTTGGTATGTATCAATTTATACCATTAATAGAGGATTTGAAAGTAGCACTGGGAAATGAAGTGGGTAGATTTTCCCAAAGTTGGATTCCATTTTTACCCTCAGTGAATTGTCAACTTTTTTTTTTAATTTATTTTTTTTAATGTTAGTATTCAACAGAAGCTCTGACAGTCTAGGATATATTTTGGTCAAGAGTGTAGTGCCACTAACAGCCATCCTGCTAGGAAGATGGACAGTGGAATTTACACACTTCTAATTTACAAGTCAGATTAGAGATCATAATCATATAATAGCTTTATGTGGAATTGATTTCATGGTTTTTGAGCTATTTTTTGTCATTGCAGCAATGCCATTAACTGAAATGCAGTTTTATTGTAGCATGAGAGTACTTCAGACTCTTTTGAATTTGGAAGAAGAGGGTTGTTGGTATAGATGCTTAAATCCTAAAACTCAGGGATTTTGTGTACCTATGTATGTATGTATACACATATATGTGTATGTGTGGGTTATCAAACATAAGGTCTTATGTATACTAGATGGGTGCTCTACCTCTGAGCTATGTCCTCTGTTCATAACCCAAGGATTTTGAATGAGAATGTCTCTTATTGTACATAATTTAATTGCCCAATGGATTGGATTTGAGGTTGGTGTGATAAATATTTGAAAATATTTACTATTTTGAAATGTAAGTTATTTTGGAAGGACCATTTGTTTGTGTGTATGTGTGTGTTTAAATCAGCAATCAAGGGCTGGGGATGTAGTTCAGTGGTAGAGTGAATGCCTAACATGTACGAGACCTTGGGTTTGATCCTCATCATTGTAAATATAAATAAAATAGCAATCACCTTTTTGCCTTATAGATAAGATACATTTAGTAAGAGATGTGAATTTAGTGTTAATAGCTCATTGAAATCTGGATGTCCCTTGTGGTTTTTGGAGGCTTTGTGTAAGGGGCAAGGGATCATAAATAGAGCACTGTAGTTTACAGTTATTTTTTCTTTTCAAAATAAAGTAACATAGAATAGTACATAAATACAACTTAATGGGTTATAGTTATTCTCAGTTTACCTGTCCAGATTGAAATTGAGAACCATCTCATAATAGCATTAAGAAGTATTCATAGCAGAATGACTAGTGCTATTCAATTTGAGTGTTCTGTGTTTAGTTGCAGAAAAACATCTGTGTTAAATTTTTGCCATGGTGTTTGAGCCATTAATTGATTTGTTAAATATAGTCAAGAAAATAAGAAAATCCAAGTGTTTAAAACTGGGTTTGTATCAGCAGTCAAAAGAACATTTGGTTTTATCCTCACCTACTTTCTTATGTGGTAGACTAATGAATTACTTTCTGAGATGACAAAACATTGGGATGAGGAGGATGTTAAGAATTCATCAGTTATGTCCTTTTTTCTATCAACTATGTTTCACAAAGGATTTATTTAGTTATAACATTTTTAGGTTATGATGATTTACATGGACTTCAAGAAAGATTTGGAGAAAAGTTAATGTAAGGTAAGGGTATAGTAGGTATATATTACTGTGTTTGTTTTAGTAGAGCAGTGAGTTTAGGTTGATACTTATACCATCTTTGCCTCTAACTTCATGGTCTCTGATTATAGTTGCTTTTTCTTCAGGAGAATGGGAGGTAATTTTTTGAATGGAGAAGGTAAGGCTATTTCAGACATTGGGAAATTAGTGGAATGGAGTGATTTGTTACTGTGGACTGTTTATTGAAACTCTGCAACCAGACATTGAGTAAGGTACTTTGCATAAGTTATTTCTAGTTCTGTCTACACCCTTGAAAGTGTATAGAATTATCTCAATTTCATGATGAGGATACTAGGAGTTAAATGGTATATCTTTGAATAAATATTGAAATAGTGTCCTATAGCTAGTGACTCATTTTGGGAAAAGGTTTTTTTGTATCTGGAGAATGTTTGATGAATTAAGAAATAAAAATGTAATCTAAAAAACCAGCATATACTATGGGAAAATTTCAAGATTTAACAGCTTTTAACATGAATAACTTCATGTTGGGATAGAATGATGTTGGAGCCTCCTTGAAAACCTTGATGTGGTACATTTGCCAATGATGAATCTGGTCTCTAGAATTATCTATTGGGTTGCCTTTGATATTAGTATAGTATTATGATATATAACTGTACTTCCGGGTTTAAATAATGTCTAGGTAGAAAATTCATATTTAAAGGGTGAGTGATAATGAGCTATTATAGAAACTGATGCATATCATAAGTTGAGTTGGATCACCTCTAAATAGAATGTTTAGAGAAAGTACTTGCAAGTATGTTTGAAGAAGTGATGAAAGAAAATTAAATTATATACCCCAGTGAATTCAGTCTATTTGATCAGTTTCCTAATTCAGTTTAGTTGAACAAAGTTGGATTTGAGTTGAACGAAGCTTTAGTGAGCGTTTAGAACAGAATAAGTATGGTACTGCATTAAGGCATTTCATGGAAAGCAAAGATGACTGAGACATTTGCTGTCTCAGGGAATGGCATTAGCATAGACAGCTGAAGGTAATCCATGACAGAATAATATAGGTGCTCTCCATTTTTATGTGGCAGTACTGTGGGAATGTGAAAAATGTGGTATGTATAACTGGGGTTCAGGGTAGGCTGTGTGGAGGAGGCCAGGTTTGGGCTGGATCTTGAAACAAGAGAAGGATATCAAGTAGGAAGAAGGGTATTCTATCCTAAAATAAGGGGTAATCACAGGCATGGAATTAGGAATAAATAGATGGCTGGGAAGCAGTAATACTCATACTGAACAGATACAAATTTTAGAAAATGGTTTCAACTACCATTTAGGCATACTTGCCCACATTATAATTCCAGTAGAGGCTTGGCATATTTGCTTGTTATTTGTACGTTTCTTTGGTAATGCACAAATGCACGTTTCTTTGTGATATATGGTGTGCATTATCAAGGTGGAAATGTTACTCACTTAAGAGCCTGGAGGGTTATAAGCATCAAAATCAAACTTCTAAGTCTAATCACAAAGTCTATTACTTGCCTTGATTTAAAACAGTAAAATATAGAGAAGATGATGATTTTTACATATGAACCTAAGAAGCATTTGGCAATGCAATTAGTTTCATAACAAGTGATTGTTTTTTAAAGCCTTCCCAGAATAAGAATGAGTATCTTGATGCTAGTGTCACTTTTAAATAGCTGTAGCTCCAGGAATGTGTCTGTTCACGTTATTATCTTAAACACACACCTTATCTATCCATATTGCTGTACTTCAAATGTGAAAGTAAAAATAAAGGTGTGAAGTGCCTAGCAGACTTGTATGGATTTATGTAAATCAGAAAACACAAAAAATCCATTAGTCTCAGTGCTGAAGCCTTGATGTATTTAAGTATGAAATATTTCCTTAAAGTTACACACAAACACACACACACACACACACAAACACACATCCCATAATTTCTAGGGATTTACTTTGCAAAAGAAAATCTTTTATTTCACTGAACTCCAGACATGGATTCAACTGTCGTCTTATTGCTCCATAAGATTATTAAAGTTATATAAATATTTAAGTGCCCCAAATTGATCCTTTTACCCCAATTTTTTCATCTTTGGCCTTTCCCTTGTAAATTAGTGGACAATTAGTCTTTATTTCTTCTTTTTCTTAGACAAACTCTTGGAGTCATCACTGATTTCTTTTCTTTTTAATAATTTTAGTTTATTTTTTAGTGCATTATAGTTATGCATAATGGTGGGGTTAATTTTGACATATTCATAAAAGTATATAATATTGTTTTTTCCATTTTATTCCCCATACTACCTGCTTCCCTTCTATCCTCTCTCCTCCAGGTCCCCTTTCTCCACTCTACTGGTCTTTATTTCTTCTTTTCCTTTTTTCTTCCTTCCTTCCTTATCCACACTCTGTCAGTAGTTCATGCTGACTCATCAAAACACATCTACAATTTAAACCTGACCACCTGTCACCACCTTCACTACTACCTTGTTTAAGCCACTGTCTCTTACTTGGACTATTTTAATAGCCTCCTGACTGGCCTCTCAGCTTCTCAGAACCTGAAACCTAGTGCCTCTAATATAATACAATAACCAGAAAAATGATACTAAAACAGAGGTAAAATCTGTCACTCAAAACTTCAGTTGTTTCCTCTCTTATGCATTGTAAAAGCTAAATCTTGATAGAAGCCTGCCTATAAAACTCTGTCTAGTGCACCTTCATAACCTCATTATTTAGATTTTCTTTGTTCGATACCTTTCATTCACACCTGAATAGTATATTGTTTCTTGAATAATTGTTCTGGGATATTAAGTTTATTGGTTCTTCTTCTGAAGTGCTTTTACTATTAGATGGCCATTCAGCTTATTCTCTAGTCTTTCTTGATATGTTAAATCCCTAGTGAGACCTTCCTTGATCATCTTACTTATAATGCTTCTCTCCTTCCTACTTCTTTTTCTTGTTTTTACTTCCCCAAATTCACTGACCGTATATTCCATCTTACTTTTTTGTGGTCTTTTTCTGATATGATGAAACCTTGATGACTGCAAGGAATTTTTCCCGATTTATTTAATATTGGACCACTAAACCTATTCCCATACATATTTGTCACTTAATGCATAATTGACTGAATGAATAAAAGATATAACTTACTTCATAGAAGTTAAACCTGTGGTAAAAACCTAATTTGTCTCCTGTTGACATCTTTGGGGAATGATATTTCCAAATGCCTGAGTGTTACTTCTTCAAAAATTTTAAATAATATATATTTGTGTAATTTGCATATAATATACTTACTTTAAGCGTGGAGGTCCATGAATTTTGGCAAATATACACTGTTATGTAATATTTTTGTTCCAATTAAAAGGTATAGAATATTTCTGTCACTTCAAAAAATTCCCATCTCTCCTGTCACTTCTTTCCTCATCCCCATCTTTAGGCAACTATTGATCTGACTTTTTGTCATTGTAAATTTGTTTTACTTGCTCTAGAGTTTCATATAAACAGACTTATACATTCTATATTTTTTCAGTGTGCTATTTTTGAGGCTATAATTAGGTGTCATTAATTTTTTTTCATTGCAGAATAGTGTGCCTTTTTTTTAATAAATGTGCCACAATTTGCTTATCAGTTTATTTGTTATGGACATTTGAAGTGTTTCCATTTTTTTGCCTATAAGTAATAATGCCACCCTGAGTGTTCACATATGAGTCTTTGTGTAAATATGGATTGTCATATGGTAAGTGCATGTTTAACTTTGAAAGAAATTTCCCCTCTGTGATCATACCATATTCACTACCAATGTCTGAAATTCTAGTTCCTGAACATTCTAGCTAGTACTTAACATAATTCTTTTAAATCCAGACATTCTGTTGAGTGTGTAGTCATATATCTTATTGTTTTAATTTTCAGTTATTAATTACTTGAATTACTTGATTTCCAGTGATGTTGATATTTTCTGTTTTTTTTTTTTTTTGTTGTTGTTGTTGTTGAGAGGAGATGCTGGGTTTGAAGCCAGGGTTGTTTCAGGTCATGTGCATGATCTTTCCATTTACTTTTTGGCAATTGTTTATCTTTTGTGAAATGTTTGATCAAATCTTGTGTTCATTTGAAGAAAAATTGAATTATTAATTGTCATTCAGTTACAGAGTTCTTTATATATTTGTATTCAAATCCTTGTCAGATGTATCTTTTCCTGGTCTGTAGATATCCTCTTTCTTTTATTGATGGTACAATTTGAGGAGCAGAGGTTTTCAAATTTAAGTCTAGTTTATTAATATTTTCTTTTGTGGTCTGTCTTCCTTCCCTCTCTCTCTTTCTTCCTTGAACTCTTTGAATCCTGGTTGTAAGGATTTTCTCATTTTTCTCTAAGCATTTTACAGTTTAAGCTTTTTCATTAGGTCTTTGGTCCATTTTGAGTTAATTTTTGTATACATGTGGGGTAAAGATCAAGGTTCACTTTTCTGTCTCTCCTTGTTCAAGGTCCACTTGTTGAAAAAACTATCTTTTCTCCTTTAAGTTATTTTTAAATGTTTGTTATAAATCAACTAATTGTATATGTGTAGTACTTTTCGTAGATTGTATTACATTGATCTATATGTGTTTCCCGTCAACTTATTGTTTCATAGTAAGTCTTGAAATCACATAGTGTAAATTCTTTAACTTCGTTTCTCTTTTTTCAAATTGTATTGAGTATCTCTTTTTCATTTTCATATCAATTATAGATTTGGCTTATACTTTTATGCAAAGTGTCTGTAGGATTTTAATTGCCACTGTATTGAATTCTGTAGATCAATTAGGGAAGCATTAATCTCTAAACTCCTGTTCTATTTCAATCCATGAACACAATATAGCTCCATTTATTTAGTTATTCTTTAATTTCTCTAAGCAGTAGTTTTCAGTGTGTTGGTTTTTTAAAATTTATCCTAAGTGAATAGGACATGAATTAGATTTTGAATGTTTTTGAAAATGCCATTTTTTAAAAAACAAAATGTACAATTTGTAATGGTTATTATTTAGGAGTAGACTTAATTTTTACATGTTGAACTTGTATCCTGCTACTTTGCTATTTCATCCATTTATGCTTTTAACTTTTGTGAATTCTTCAGGTTTTGCTTTGTATATGATCCTGTTAATCACAAATAAAGATAATTTTATGTCTTCCTTTACAGTTTTCATGTCTTCTATTTTTCTTTCTTTATTTTATTGACTTAAACCTCATTGCAGTGTTAAATAGGAATAATTAGAGTGAACATCTTTGTCTAGTTTATGATTCAGGGTAAAACTATTTAGATTTTCACTAATATGTATGATATTGGCTGTACATATTCTATAGGTGCCCAATCAAGGAGAGCAACTTCCCTTTTATACTTTATACTGAGAGCTTTTATTGTAAATTAGTGTTAAATTTTCCCAGTGGCTCAGGAGGCAGAGGCAGGAGAATGGCAAGTTCAAAGCCAGCCTTAGCTATTTAGTGAGGCTCTAAGCAACTCAGTGAGATCTTGTCTCTAATAAAATACAAAATAGGGCTGGGGATGTGGTTCAGTGGTCAAGTGCCCCTGAGTTCAATTCCCTGGCACCCCCTCCCCCCCAAAAAAATAGTGTTAAATTTTGTCACCTAATTTTTCTACATCTATAGGGAGAATAAATTTTTTTTTACTACTGAGCTATCTCTAACCCTATTTATTGTTTTATTTTGAGACAGGGTATTGCTAAGTTGCCCAAGCTGGGCTTGAATTTGCAATTCTTCTGTCTCAGCCTCCTTAGTTGCTGGGATTAAAGGTATGCACCACTTCACTTAGTGGGTCATGTGTCTTGTGGACTGAGTGTTGTGTATTCTCCCAAAAGTTATATGTTGGAGCCTAATTCTCAATGTTTTGATGTTTGAAGATGGTGCATTCGGAAGGTAGTTAGGCTTAGATAAGGTCATGAGGTTGAGATGCTCATGATGGGAACGTCCTTATGAGAGAATGAACAAACCAGAGCTTCTTTTGTTAATGAGAACACAAGTATTGTGTGTAAGAGATCCTTACTAGTAAAGTGAATTGGTTGGCGCCTTGTTCTTCTAGCCTTCCAAATTGTAAGAATAAATTTCTCCTCTTGGAGCCACTCAATCTGTGGCATTTTGTTATGGGAGCATGACTTGGCTAAAATATGTGTGCATTTGTATGTATGTATCTCTCTGTGTGTTTAGCATCTTTGTCAGATGTTGGTATCAAAGTCATTATCCTCTTATTAGATGCAGAAAAAAAAACTTATAAATACTTAAAAAATGACTAAAACACTCAGACTAGGAATAAAAGAATATTTTTCTCAACATGGTAAAGGATATCTATAAAAAAAGCCATAACAAATGTCTCATTTAATGGTGAAAAAGAGTGTTTCCCTCAAAGATTAGAAACAAGGCAGGAATGTTGTTCTTACCAATCCTGTCCATTGTTGTCCTAGAACTTAAGGAAGAAAAATTAAGCAAGAAAAAGGAAGAAAATCATCTATTGGAAAGAGGTTAGTTATTTCTATTTACAAATAACATAATCTATATAGAAAATCTAAAGGAATAAATAAATCTTTTAGAACTCATAAATGAGATTAGCAAGTTTTCATGGTATAATAGCAATATACAACAATCAATTGTATGTCTAAATACCGGCAATGAACAATCTGATAATCAAATTAAGAAAATAAATTTTATTTACAGAATACCAAAATCAAATAAAAATCAATTTAACAAAGACAGTATAAAAATTATACCCCAAAACCTACAAAAATTACTTAAAGAAATGAAAAGTATCCCATGTTCATGGATCAGGGAATTTTTTTATTGTTAAGATGGCAATACTTTACAAAGGATCTATAGATTCCAGGTTATCAAAATCCGAGTTGCTTTTTTTCTTTCTTAGAAAATAAGAACCTTATCTTAAAATTTATATAGAAATTCAGGATACCCAGAATAGTTGAAACAACCTCAGAAAAAAGGACAAAAGTGAAGAAATCACAATTTCTAATTTCAAAACTTGCTACAAAATTTTCATATTCAAATATTCAAAACAGTGTGATACTGGTATAATGATACACATAGATTGTTGGAATTGAATTGGAAGGCCAGAAATAAATTTTGTCTATTTGTCTAATGAATTTTAACAAGGGTGGTGTGACACTTTAACAGGGAATGAATAGTCTTCAATAAATGATATTGGGATGACTATATATAGCAAAAGAACAAGATTGGTGTTCTTTTCCGTATCATATATTAAAATTAATGCCAAATGGATTATTGACCTAAATGCAAAAGGTACAACTTCAAAATTTTACAAAGAAATATATGAATAAATCTAGAGTTTTTATAGTATACCAAAAACATAAGTGACAATAGAAAAAAAATAAGTTGGACTTCATCAAAATTAAAAATCTTATTTAAAAAAAAATCATTAAGAAAGTGAAAAGGGAACCCACAAAATGCAGGAAACTATTGCAAATTATATTGCTGATAAGGGACTGAATCTAATACATAAAGAACTCCTTACCAGTAAAAAGTAAGACAATATAAAAAACGTGAAGAGTGAACAAACTTTTTTATTTTTATTTTTTATGGTACTGAGAATTCAACCCATAGGTGCTTTATCACTGAGCTACATGCCCAGTCCTTTTTACTTTTTACTTTGAGACAGGGGTCTGGCTTAGTTGCTGAGGCTGTCCTCAGACTTTCCATCCTCCTGTCTCACCCTCATGAGTCTCTGGGATTACAGCTATGTACCACCATACCTAGCTTGAACAGACATTTATTTAATACCCAATAAGTATTATGAGTAGATACTTAGTTTCTAAGTATGATTATGAAATGCAAGTCAAATCAGAATTTTATTTGTTGACTTAATATGTAAAGTTTATATGTAAAGACTGCTGAGTTTTATTTTTTTTTTAATTGTACTCTGACAATTCTTGTTATTTTTCTTCCAGCCCTTATTAAAGGGAAAAAAAAAAAAAAGAAAACATTTCATTGTCTTCTGGCTTTCTCTTTTATTTTTTTAAAAAAGTTGGTAGGGTTTCTTTTTTCTTTTTAAAAAATTTTTCCCTCCTATGAATCTAATATTGAAATGTGTTTTTTCCCCTTTGGTGTTTTTTAGATACTTTCTTAATCTCATCACCGGTTTTTAGCAAAAGAATTGTTTTGCATTCTTTTTAAATGATGAGTTAAGGGGTGTTTGTGTTTGGGTATGTACCTGCTTGGAATTCATTGAATTAGACTTATAGATTTATAATTTTCCTCAACTTTGAAAATTTTTAGGCTGTTACTTTTTTCAGACTTTTTTTCCCCTCTTTTTTTCTGGTATTCTCATAAGATTGATGATATTATATTATTATTATTAAATATTATTCTACAAGTAACTGAGGCTTAATTTGCTTTTTCTCAGATTGTTTTCATTCTTCCTTTATATGGTCTGTTAAAAGTTATGGTTTTCTTCTGGAAGTTCTATTTTTTAAAATAAATACCTTTTGAATATTGACTAAAAAAGAAAGCTAAAATCTGCCAGGTACACTCTCCTGTGCCTTTAAGGTAGCTTGAAGTCACATTCCAGAAAGCTTGTTGAAGAAGTAAGCTTTTGTGAATGTAAACAACCTATTGTAGGTATTGTGCTTCCCTAAGAGACACCCTTTCTCCATGCTATTATTCCAGAGTAGGGAATAGTTAGAAATAAAAGGTTGATTCATTTAATTTTATATAGTGTTCACCCAGCAAAGAAAAGGGAATTACTGTGGGCATTCTGAGGTAGTACCCCACACATTGTCCAGTGTAATCCAAATCTTTAGTGAGAATTTTCTAGTTTAACCTGTTTTGTTCAACAGATTCTTTAAAAACTGAGGACAGGCACAATTCGGGGTGATGTCGGGAACACAAATAAGCAAGCTCTCACTTACTTGTATATAAATGGTCAAAGAACATTTTATGTATGCCACAGTGGTCAGAAGAGGAGTGCTTGGGTGTGTGGTTGCCCTATTAGGTTCTCAGAAGCCTGATGTAGGTTTATAGATCAGGGAGTGGTGAATGTTCTTTGGTTAGCACAGCTTTCAGTGACTGAGCAGTCTATTTTCAGATAGCATTTCAGATAATGACAGTCGTCATTGCTTAATTTTATACACTCCTCACTTATTTGTATCTACTGTTATTTGCTGAGGTCATCCCGTCAACAGACATATATTAAGGACTATGCTGGCACAGAAAGATAAAAAAGACATACTTCCTGGAGGAGTAGTAAGGGACTCCAGAGGTCTTAATTAGTATTTTGAGGCAACAGTGTAAGACACTTGGTATATAATGCTTGTATTTGCTCCAAAAAGCATATGGGAGTTGGTAGTAGATGTGGATTTAAAAACAGCCTCCTGGGGCTACATTTTGTGTTTGATCCTGTTTAATAAGATGGATGGTTTAATTTTCCCCACAAATGTCAGGTTGTGATATTTGCGTCTTTGGAATTAACGTTTAGGAAATAATTGTCAGCATGGAAATCCATTGTTGGGTAATTTTCTTTAAAAAATATATATTTTTTGTTATGTTGCATAGCTCTGGTGTTTTATGTGGTGGTAATTGAAATATAAAAATGGTTTATTGGAAGGACTTTATGGTCTTAATCAGTTATTTTTTTAAAAATAAAGATTAAAATATTGATGTCACTATTGGCTTTAAGGGTAATTTTCCAAGATATGTGTAGATACTGTATGATTAGAATTCCTAGGATAGCAATGATTAACTAGAACTCTCATTTGAGGCACTAGTATTCACCAGATGCTTTCATAATCAAAGGACATGCTAGACTATTTGCAGAATTATGAAAACCTGGTTTTGTAACCCCTGAATCACTTCACTGACACAGAGGCTATAAAAAGAGGGAGGGATTTTGTCAGTTGAAGTTTTTTGGAATGTCATTGTAGTGCTGTGTGTTTTAATCTCTCAGAAGTTGAGAGTCTAAATCTATTTTGTCAAACCTAGTGGAGGAGTTTCAGCTGGAATATTTGGGTACAGTATTTGGGGATAACAGGAGATTGATGCTTGACTCATGCCTTAGAAAGCTGAAGTATACTGTGGCAATAGTTTTGGATTTGAGAAGTAATTACACTCCTCTCTGTTCACATGGTATCATTTGAAAAGGGATCCTTCCTTCCAAAAATTCCTGACAGGGCAAGAGGATTCCAGCAGTAAGGGTGGTGTACTTCCAGGGATGAGAAACTGAAGTGAGCTCTTGGTGGAGGCAGAGCAGTACCCAGAGTAGCTTTGTAACTAGAGGGTTATACATCTTGGAAAAATGCACATAAACTCCCAAGAGAGGAAGTATCAGCTTTAGACACCTACAATGTTCATAGACTTCTAGAACATTTTGCTACAAGTAGCAGGAGTCAAATAAGAACTGTGTTATATGTCTGACTTCTTTGTTTCCCTTGACCCTAGTGGTCTTAGAAAACTCAGGAAGGTGGTGGAAGCTTCTTGGCTATGAAAGGAGGATTCTGTTCCCTCCTTCACTGACAATGGCTGGCTTCTGGCAGACCCCAGCAGAATGATGAACTTGGAATTGATGTTAAATGTAAACTTTGGAGTTTTAATTATTATTTAGGTAGCTAGTGCCTGTATTTTGAAAAATTTCACATCCACAGAAATGTCAACACATTAATATACCTTTTATTTGTTATTAACATTTGGCCATGAGAATATATAGTATGTATGTATTTTTGGATGATGGGATAGAGCTAAATCATTTAAAAATGATACTTTACCCTGAAATACTTCAGCTTGCTTATCTTTTTTTATATTTATTTTTTAGTTTTAGGTGGACACAATATCTTTTATTTTATTTTTATGTGGTGCTAAGAATCAAACCCAGTGCCTCACGCATGCTAGGCGAGCGTGCTACCACTTGAGCCACATCCCCAGCCCAGCTTGCTTATCTTAATAATTAAAATGGTCTTTGTAATCACAATATGTTTGTTACTACCAGGTCTTTATCATTGGTACAATATTATATAATATGTGGTTTTCATTCAGTTTTCCCTAATTATCTAAGCTAGTCACTTTTAATCATTGAACCCAAACTTAACATTTAAAGTGATCATATGATTTTCTGTTACTTGAGTTTTTATTTTAGGGAAGGGATTGGTTATTTTACTGTATTTTTTTTTTCTCCTTGAAACCCATCATTTTTATATGGTCAACATATTGGTTATACTTTTAAAAGACTATATCAATCCAGTATATATTTGCATTTTTCAAGAATAGATTTCCTATAGATAAATTCGATGTACTGATGATAATTATTGAGCTAGGTGATGGTGGTTTATTAAACTCTTCTTCCTGCTGTTGTGGATAATTGAAAATTTTCATAATAAAGTTAAAGAATTTTTCAGCCTGTGTGTCCTAATTTTTAGATTTGGAATGTTAGTAAATCACATAATATAAATTATTCCTTAGTATTAATATCAGAGAAAATCAGTTTACAAGCCAGAAACAGTAATAGTTCCCTTTTATTTTATTTTAGAGGAGGAAAAGTTTATTTTGGAGGCTCACAGTTTCAGAGGTCTCAGTCCATAGAGCGCCAGCTCCAATCCTTGGGGCTCCAGGTGAAGCTGAACATTGTGGTGGAAGAGTATGGTGTAGAAAAGTGGCTCATGATATCACATCAGGAAGGAGAGAGAGGAAGAGAAAAGGCCACACCATACCTGCCCTCAGTTGCCATTTAGTTAATCCATATAAAGGGATTAATTCAGTTTAGGTTAAGTCTGTCATAACCCAATCATTTCACCTGTAAACCTTTCTTGCATTGTCTCACACATGAACTGTTGGGGATACCTCATAACGAAATGGTTCAATTTTAAACTTATATTTGACATATGTGAGGTTCTAGGGTAAGTTGTTTCCACATTCAGATCTCTAAAATAAATTTTATTTAGTTTATTAAAAACCAGTCATTCTTTGGAGTTTATTCTTCATTCTGAAGGCTTCCTTTATCTTCTTTTAGTTTGTCATTTGTCTTCGAAGTGATGGAGAGACTCAGCACAGGGTTGGCACTAATCATGGTGAGAGTGACCTGGGTGAAAGTGTAGGTCTGGGTGAAAGTTCATGTTGTGTCCAAAATAAAACCAAAGGTTATTAGAAGTAGAATTGAGACTAAGGAAGTTCAGCATGGCACACTGCTGAAGTTGTAGCTGTAATTCAGGATCCATCGGGTAATGGAGTCCTAAATAAACTGGCAATGAGTGAGTTTTCAAGAATAAAAATAAAATAGTTCTGAAACATAGGGTTCTTTTTAAAAATTTTTTTTTAGATGTTGATGGACTTTTATTTTATTCATTTATTTATATGCCATGCTAAGAATTGAACCCAGTGCCTCACATATGCTAGGCAAGTTCTCTACCACTGAGACACAACCCCAGCTGAAACATAGGGTTCTTTAGCCTTGTTAGAATTAGTATTTTTTAAGTTTGAAATGTTTTGTGCATTTATTTATTTTAAAATATTTTGTTTAGTTTTAGATGGACATAATACCTTTATTTATTTATTTTTATGTGCTAAGGATTGAACCCAGTGCTTCACACATGCTAGGCAGGAGCTCTACTACTGAGCCACAAACCCAGCACCATGTTTTGTGTTTTTAGCCAAAATGATAGATTTGGTGTGGTTAGAGTTTATTGAATTTTAAAGACTATTTCTCTAATACATAATACTAAAGATAGGATATTGTAAATTTGTCCTAAAAAATTTTTAATGCAAGTCAATAGAATACCACTCTAAAATGTCCTTTAACACATAATATACATTAGTTATTTCTGAATGTTAAATGCAATTTTTATTTTTCTTTATGCAATTTAGTATATTTTATAAGGTATTATAAATTGAATAGTCATGAAGAAGTACTCTCAGAAATGAGAAAGTTTTACTTGGCCTTTTGTAAGAGATAGAATTTACTCATCAATCTTAGTGTTTCTTAGCAACACAAGTTAATACTATCTTGGGCTTTTTCATATCTTTCTTCAAGCACACATTTGGAAATATTTTATATATGACCTGATGCTTGTCCATCTGTCCTGAAGCCCTCACTACTTCTTCATTACCTAAAAGTCCTTATTAAATTTCACATTTGTACAATATCTTCTTTCAGTGTAATAATCCACACTTTGACTTGAGAATCATTTGGCTTGTCAGAATCTTAAAAGGATTCTGGGAAATAAATTTCTTTTGTGTATTGTGAAGCTAAAAGTTATTGAAAATGTGTTATATTTTCATAATAAAACAAGTATAAAAATATTACCTTGGGAGCTAGCTAACTATTTTCTTATTGTCCTTTGCCTCTAGGGAGGTAGTTTAATCATTTGTGATAAAGAAATAGATTGGCTGTATTTTGGCAAGTTGACTTGTGTTCAGTTTAGATCATAATTTATGAAAAGGCTAGGTTCACAGGGAATGTTATAGTTATCCACCTATTCAACAAATATTTATTGAGCCCTTACACATGCAAGGTTCTGTGACAGACACTAGGGATATAGTGGTAAGTAAAAATATGCACCTTTTGCTTTCTTAAAAAAATATGGTTTGAATAAAAGAATCTAGGGCTGAGTATGTAGCTCAGTGATAGAGCACTTGCTTGACATACAGGAGACTGTGGGTTTGATTCCCAGCACCATGAAGAAAACAAACTGATCTGGCCAGGTAAGAAAGGCTTCTCTGAGGAAGCAAGCCTTAACTACTCTCTGTAGAGCCATCCAGTGACAGCAGCAGTAGATGTAAAGGCCATGTGGCAGGCAGCAGGCAGCAAGCAAATATAGAGGGAAACTGGATGCAGTGAGTGGATGCCTACAAGTTGAGGCTTTTGAGAAAATTGGTGTTGATTAAGAGTTTCATTCTTTGTAAAGCTTTATATAAAATGTGAAATCAGGGTTGAGGATGTAGCTCAGTGGTACAGTGCTTGTCTAGCATTTGCAAGACCTGAGATTTCATCCCAAGCACCAAAACAAACAAACAAAATATCAGTAATTATCTTATATGGACTGAGTGTGTTTTATATTACTTCACATTTTTATATTGACTTTTGTGTATCTCTGTATCTGTTTTGAGATAATAAGCATTGATTTCAGATTTTTAATGAATTTAAAGATTCCTTAGAGTTAGTTTTCCTATTTGATATTTTCATCTAAATGGTAATCCATTCTGTTCAAGTGCTTGAATATAACTAGCCCAGTTCCAGGGCCCTCTGTTTCTCGTTTGGAACCAACTTCGTTTTCAAATATCTATACCTATAACAGAGAGTTCTTTCTTTCTTTTTCTTTTTCTTTTTTTTTAGAGAGAGAGAAAAGAGAGAGAGAGAATTTTTTTTAATATTTATTTTTCAGTTTTCGGTGGACACAACATCTTTATTTTATTTTTATGTGGTGCTGAGGATCGAACCCAGCGCCCCGCACATGCCAGGTGAGTGTGCTACCGCTTGAGCCACATCCCCAGCCCAGAGAGAGAGTTCTTTCTTAAGTGAAGCCCAAAGTTTGGTTTCTTCATCAATATTAGTTCTTTGAGGCATAACTGAACAAGTTCAATTTGTTTTTAGACTCTTCTATCTTTTGATGCTTACTGATGTGTAGCTACAAGTCTTTTTCCCACAATTTTCCCCTCCAATATTAAAAGAATTTCAGATGTATACAAAGAAGATGTGGTAGTAGAATGAAAACACTTTCCCTCCCCTACTCTGCATGTTTCCATTGCCTAGCTTCCATAATTATCAACCTGTGGAATGTTTTTTGATTGACAGATACTTAATGAGTACCTTCTTGGTATTAGAACTTCTACAAGTTGCTAGAGCTATAGAAAGGGTCTTGACACAGTTCTGGCCTTAAAGAACTCTCATTCCAGTGCAAAAGAAAGTAAGAAAATAATAAAAAATCAATACCGCCAACATTGTAATCTAATTTGCCAAAGAATTATAAAATTAAAAAGTACTGGAAAGACATTTTACCTTGTTGGTAAGTGTTTGAAGTGGGAGAAAGCAGTATATCAAATCAGGTTCTTGAATACTTCTTGAGTGGTGGAGAAAACAAGACAAAGTTCATCAGACAATAGGGAAGCTTCTAAAAGGAAATCTGTTCGTTGATAGTAAAATCTGGTATCTACATATACTTAAAAATGGGTATTTCTGTGAAGAAAGCCCTTAGTTATTCAGGACCTTAAAGAATTTCATAATGCAAAATAGGACCTTGATATAGTCCATTATAAGAGATTAACCAATGGGATTTGGAAGTAATTAAGTATTTCTTTTGTTTCTTTCTTTCTTTTTTTTTTTTTTTTTGGGTGCTTTGGATCGAACCCAGGGCCTTGTACATGCAAGGTAAGCACTCTACCAACTGAGCTATATCCCCATCCCCTAATTAAGTATTTCTTAATGGTCAGATCAAACACTTTTAGAGGTTAAACAATCAAAATTTTGCTTTTTTATGTTAATATTAGCTCAGTCAAATTGATTTCAAGTAATTTTTGTTATTGCATATGGTTAGAAAAATACTCAATAGCTAAAATCTAATGTGTATGTGTCTGTGTATATATATGCATGTGCATTGATTATATATTTTAAAATATAGAATAATTGATTTAATTATCTTACTAAGACAGAGGTCAGGGATTCAGTACCTGGACAGATGAAACCATACCCAAAGCAAAAAAAAGAAAAAAAAAAAAAAATGCAAACGGCTTCTCTCTCAGTATTAGGGACCTTAATTAGTCCAGTTTGAAATGCATGCTGTGTGGGCATAGGGAAGTTTTAAGAGTGTTAAGAATTATGTTCAGATCTTTCATTATTTGTAGAGCCTTATCAGTAATGGGTCATTAGTATGATACTGTCATATACTGAGATTTCCTTGCCTGAAACTTGAGACCCATGTAATGTTCTTCAATACAGCTACATGAGAGGATAAGCATGTGTGTTCACACACACTAATGCAGTAGTGCCATTTTCTCTTAGAACTTTTCCAAACAAGGAAGCAGGTACTATTTACAGGGTATACTGGGGAGGGGGGAATACACACATACACACACATACACACATACACACACATCTTTATTTTATTATGTGGCGCTGAGTGTTGAACCCATTGGCTCACGCACGCTAGGCGAACACTCAACCTCTAAGCTACAACCCCAGCCCTTTCTTTAATCTTTATAGCCATTCTTTCACCATGTTCTTGCTTGTATCTGTATACTGCATGTGGATATATGGTTTTTTCTTCTCTTATTTTCTGAAGTAGATGTGTGATAAAAAAGCCATAGTGCGTTCTTTTTTTTTTTCATTCTTAATATCACTGTGCTTGAATACTGTAGGTATCTATTTGTTTATTCCTTTTATATATGATTTGCTTGTTTATTTCTTCTCTTGTTTACTATCCAGGAATTATATATACTCCAGTTTGGCAAAAATGACCATGTCTGATTAATTTTTAAAAAATATCTTGGAAGTTTCTTTGACATATAGTTTTGTGCTATATTTTTAACATGTATATGTTTATTTGTTATGTTTGAGTGTGTTTGTAGTTGAATTATTTGATGATTTCTGAAAATTAGGTATTAATATGAAATAAATTGATAAGGTTTTCCCTTTGAATTGATAGGATTTAACTATTATTGAAATCGTATTATTCCCATTAAGCAGACTTAGAAGAGTCTTATTTCTTCTTTGTGTTTCAGTTACATTTAAATAAGTAATATTTAAATAAGTAATATCTCCCTTTAAGCATGTCTCAGTATATTGAACATTTTAATTCAGCTTCCATTGTGAGCATATAGATAGGTTATGTGACTACATAAATTATTTGGAATAAATGATATAAATAGTATTAGAAATTGATCTCAGAATTCTGAGTGTCCCTGCTATTTTTCTTTAATGTTTCTGTTTGTATTAGAGAGTACTGAAGAGTATAGTGTATAAAACACACAATTTTGCTTCTCAAAGACTTTGCATTCTAATAAATAAAGGAGACTTGATCATAAATAACTAGAGTTCAGTAAGTAGTATAAGAAAATCAAACATGGAAAAAGAATATGTCATATTAGGTATTTTCTAAAGGATATGATAGCTAAGCTGGATCTTAAATAACTGGTAGAAAATGTTAGGGGGAGATTTGGGAAAAGGAGATTTTAAGCTGAGCAGATTACAAAGGAGAGAGTCAAAGCAGTGGATGATTCTAGAGTCTCTAGTGGTGTTGCATAGGAGGGGAGAAAGAGGGAGGGAGAGAGAGGCGGGGTGGGGCAGGAGAGACAGAGAGAGAGAAAGCGCATGCCCAGTTGGCAGTTGTCTGGACTCTCCAGAATTGGATTTGATGATCACAGAGCACCACTTTTGTCCCAGACCTGACTATGTCTTCTGATGTTTTTATAACAATTCCTGGGTCGTAGATTTTACAATGCTCATTTTAGAAAAAAACTGAGGCTCAGAGGAGTTATGTCACCCAGGGTCTTATGACAAGATGTTATTAGAACTAGGATTCAAATCAAATGTTCAATCAGACTTATGTATTTCCTCTCTTAACAAAACTAGAGAATCAGGATAAACCTTGGGAATGTTACCAAAGTAGTTGTTTTCTTGGATTAGGGAGTAATATCATAGAGAAATGGTAGCCAGTTGGGAGACTATTTTATTGATTCAGGCAAGTGTGATATGAACTTGAATTTGGGGTGGTAACAAAAGAGTCAAGATTGTGTAATTAAAGGTGGATAATAGAAAACATGATTTCACACTTACATGCCAGAAAATTATGATGTCCTCAATGAGTGACTCAGCTAAGCCAACAGCCATGTGATTTAAAGAGGAGGGTGGGAATCACCAGCAGGCCAGAATTAGGTGGTATAGTACTAAAGTTATTTGATTGTGAAGACTTAAAGCATGAACTAATAAACTTAAATTATAATTCAGATCAAAGAAATGAGCACAGAATTGTAAACTTGAGGCCAAGCTAAACATCTGGGTACATGATGAACAGTGTGTGGAAGGAGTAATGTGTAAAGGATGATGGTGCAAACCATTGCCATGGCCTCTTGTCCCCCTCACCTTCCTCATAGTTGTGCTAACTGTTATGAGTTGAATTGTGTCTTCTTCTAAAATGATAGACTGAAATCCTAACCCCTAGTAATACAAGACGTGACCTTATTTGGAGATGGGATCTGCACAAACTTTAATTAGATTATGGAAGTAATTAAAGTGTGGTCATTTGGGTTGGCTCTAATCCAGTATGACAGGGGTCCTTATAAAAAGTAGAAATTTGGACTCAGAGACATTTATAGAAGAAGACTATATGAAGACGTGGAAGAATGCCATCTGTAAGTCAAGGAATGCCTGAGGGTACCAGAAGCCTAGAGAGGCTTGTAACAGATCCTCCTTCACAGCCCTTGGAAGGAACCAGTAGTGCCAATGCCTTGATCTTGCACCTGTAACCTCAGAGCTCTGAGGTAATGTGTTTCTTTTGAATAAGTTACCCAATTTGTGGTACTTTGTTACAGAAGCCCAAGGAAGTTAATATACAAGCAATCATAGTGGTTTGAGTGTACTTCCTTCCCTTGGCCTCTGCAACTAGTGGTGGTTGACTGTCTCCTGATCTTGCTAGTTATTGCATGCTACAACATCCCTTGCTGGCCAACCTTGTCTGCCCCTGTAAATCAATTCTTTCTAAAGAACTTCAATTGAGTAGGCCTTCTTTTTGTTTCAAAACCTTGTTGATCATTTAAACTCTTAAGTTTAGCTTTTTTGACGAACTGCCAAACTGTCTTTCAAAGATATTGCACTTTACCACAAGTTATGGTATATAATATTTTTCACTGTATTTTGGCTCAAAATATATTCTCATTTTTATCATAAAGAAATGTAGAGGGGTCTTTCTCAATTTCTAAGAATATTGTACTCTGATAAACTGACATCTAAAGTGAGTTTAGCTATTTTTTTAAATTATTATTTCTGCTGGTTCATGCTCATTGTGTTATGTTTGTGTGCTTGATTATCTTTGACTATATGCTTATCCTGATAGTTGAAAAATTATTTATATGAGTAACATAAGAACTTTTTTGTTTCTGCCAGATAGCCTGGTATACTACTTTGCTGGTTAGATAACTTGACTTATCTAACATTATGACATTTTGGGGAAATAATTTTCTTTATGAGATAAGTAGAGCATTAAAAAAATGTTGATATAGTATCAAGGCTTAATAGCTAGTAGCAAATTATTCAACCAAAATTTATTGAATGCATGTCATTTACCAAATATTATTCTAGGTGTTAAGAGTTATAGAAGTGAACAAATGCAGTAATTCTCTCTCATATGGTTTTGCTTACCTGTTTTTATTTATTTTCGTTAGCAGTAGTTTGAAAATATTAAGTGGAAAATTTCAGAAATAAATAGTATGTAAGTTTAAATTGCTGGCCATTTTGAGTGGCATGATGTAATCTCTCACTGTCCTGCTACATTTGGGAATTGAGTTAACTCTTTGTCCCAAGTATATGCCATCTGTGTATACTTAACAGCCATATTTACTGGTTGTCATATTTATCATACTATTGTGGTGTCACTGTGTGTGTTCAGAACTTTTAATTTATTTAATAATGTCTCTAATGAACAGAGAAGTGATGCTGGCAATTTGGATAGGCCAAAGAGAAGCTGTAAAGTGTTTCTTTTAAGTGAAAGGTGAAAGTTTCTAACTTAAAACAAACAAACAAAAAATCATTGTGAGGTTGTTAAGATCAGCAATAAGAACAAATCTTCTGTGCTGGGGGTGTAGCTGAGTAATAGATTGCTTGTTTGGTATGTGCAAGAGCTGGGTTCAGTCCCCAGCTTCCCAGAACAAAGCAAAGCTAAACAAAACAAAACAACCCCCCTGCCCTGTCCTGCAAACAAATTTCAAATTCATGAAATTGTGAAGAAAAAAGAAATTCATGCTGGGTGTGCTGTTGTACCTTACACTGCAAGTTATGACCATGATGTGTGATAAGTGCTTGTTAAGCTGGAAAAAGCATTAAATTTATAAGGCTTAATACTATTTGTGATTTACTTTTAAGGTGACATTTGCTGCTACCATCCTAATACCCTTTCCTGAGACTAAAGTTGTTACAGTGTTTTTGTTCTTTTTGCATTTAGTTGTCTTCATGCAAACCTAATCATTGAAGTGTTTTCTACATGGGAAAATTATGTTACATTTACATAAAAAAGGAAAATTTGTTGCTTCTTTCAGTTTAGTTGATTAGAGGTTACAATTGGAAACTATAAATTAATTAAAGCCAAAGCTGTCAATAACAATATATTGGTCTACAATGATGGGCAAATCTGCAGTGTACAGATGTCTGCATGAGAAGTACAGTATGACATCATCTTCCTTTCCATCTCTACTCCAACCTGTAGAGCTTTTTCTCTAAAAATTTACTCTGAGTTCTCTACCCATTAAAATATTTTGTGGAAGTATTGTACTCTGTGGAGCAGTGGTAATTGAAGACAATTTTCTGTAAGTATCTTTTGTTCTGTAAGCCAAAACTTGGGCCCAGGGACTTTGTCTTTTAATAGGGGAGTTTCTTGGCATTCTTGCTTAGAATGAACCCCTGACATGAGGTAATACTAACCTTTGATGTGATGCTTTATTTCAGTAAGGTGTGTACTTTGTCTTTAAAAGAATCAAGCAACCCTGAAGGTTCACATCTTCAGAGACTAACTCACAGTCAAAGAAGCTGTGATTTAGCTAATTTAAAAAAGCCTAACCATAGAAATATATATATTTTATATAATATATTTTATATAATATATTTTATATAATATATATAAATAAAATCCTCTCCCCCCCACCCCCCCTCCCGCCATGGGATAATCACTAAACTCTTTAATTTGCTGTGAGTACAGCCCAAGGTGCCTGTTTTGGTTGGTTCTTGATACTTGACAAACTCTGCAAAACTTAGTGATTTCAAACAATGACAGTATGTAGTTTGTTCATGAGTCTGCAGCTTGGAAGGGTTCATTTGACATGTCGGTCTTTTTATCATCTGGTATGGTGTTATGCTTTAGATTAGTGTCCCCCAAAAGTTCATGTGTGAGACAGTGCAAGAAGGTTTAGAGTTGAAATGATTGGCTAGTGATAGCCTTTACCCACTCAGTGAATTAATCCACTCATAGGGATTAACTGCATGGTAACTGTTAGCAGGTAGAGTGTGGCTAGTGGAGGTGGGTCCCTGAGGCATGTATCTTGTCCTTGTTGAGCAGAGTTTCCTCTTTGGTGCCTGATGATGTCTTAAGCTGCTTCCCTCCACCTCACTCTTCCACCATGATGTTCTGTCTCATTTGTCATCTGTCCTGAGGAATGGAGCTGGCTGTCTGTGGATAAAACCTCTGAAACTGGGAGCCCCCAAGTAAACTTTTCTTTCTCTAAAATTGTTCTTTTCAGATCTTTTGTTCACAATAGTGAAAAAAGCCAACTATACCATATGGCTCCATGGTGAATGCTTGCTCATGCACAAGTGATGGTTAAATTTTGGTCCAAATACCTATGTTTGGACTTTCAGTGAGGCCTTGGTTTCTTCACAGGGTCGTGCCTTGGTTCTCAGACTGAGAAGAAGGAGAGGGTGAGTTAGGATGGGACCCACTTTTATTTTGTTACAGCTTATTTTTAGAAGTCACACAGTATTACTTCCACGGCATTTTATTCCTTGATAGAAAGGCCTGCTCTATTTAAGTTGGAGGGGAAATGTCTGTGCCTCTGGATGAGATAGATGAAGCTAAAGACTGAAAATATTGTTGTGATCATTTTTGGAAAATATTGTCTGTTTTTACACTACTGGGTTACCTCTTATCTTAGTCTGTTTTATATTGCTATAACAAAATACCACAGGCTAAATAATTTATAAAGAAAAGAAATTTGTTGTATCAGTTCTGGAGGCTAGAAAGTCCAATAACAAGATTCTGGCATCTAGTAGGACCTTCTTGCTCTGTCATAACATGGTAGAAGCATTCCACAGAGAGAGAGAGCGCATATTAGTACAAGAAGGTAGCAGCAAGAGACAGACAATGAAACCAAATGTGCTTTTATAAGAGTCCACTTTGGCTAAAATTAACCCACTCTCTCCATAATAACCTTAATTCATTCATGAGAATAGAGCCCTTGTGGCCTAATCAGTTCTTAAAGGCCTTACCTCTTAGTACTGTGACAATGGTAATTCAATTTCAACATGAGTTTTAGAGGTAACATTCAAATTATAGTGCCTATATTCTCATACTTTTGGCCTCAGATTGATTCTGTTTGTGAAGTCAAAGTGCTGAATATTTAAATGTGGAGAGTAGAAGACAGGATAGAGATTGAAATTTTCCTGTGGTTAATAGTTCCTTCATTTATATTTTCTTTATGATTGTATATTTGTCTGCAACTCTTATCCATTGGGAGCAGGGTTAAAATGGCAAAACTCAACATTTTATGTCATGCTAGCTATATCAAAATGTGGTATGATACATTGCATTAGGGTTCAAGTCTCAGTTTTGCCACATTCTGGTTGTGTGACATTGAGATAGGTATTTAACCTCTTGAATTTGTTTATCTAAAAAGTCATGGCAATGATAATTCCCTCATAGATTTGGCTTATAAAACACAGAAATATAACTCTTAATTTTGGAGGCTGAAAGTCCAAGATTGGGCAGCCCCATTTGTCTGGCCTCTTATGAAGATCTCTGGCTACAACACAACATGGCCTGGCAACATAGATAGGAGGCACAGAGGGAGATAAAGCTCACATGGCAAGATAGGAAGCAGGAAACCAGTGGAATCAGGCTTGTCCTTTTATGGCAACCCATGCTCATTGAATGACTCTACTCCTAGGAGACCTGAAGCACTGCCACGAGACAGCATTATCGCACTCAGGAGTTTAGAGCCCATGACTTCATTACCTTTCACCAAACCCACCACTCAAAGGTTCTGTCACTTCACCATCAATAAACTAAGAACCAGGCTTCCAGCATTTGAACTTTTGAGGACGAACTCCAAACCAAAGCAGAGATTTTATATGTAAAGGGAGAAACCTCTGTGACTAGGAAATGCAATTGTCTCAGCCATTGTATTTAGGCTAGTTCTTGAAAGTGTGTGACTTAAGATGTTAAATTTATTGTGATAAATGTTGTAGGTGCCAAGTAATTCTGGATCACTTGTATTCGTTTTCTTGGGCCCTAACAAAATACTAACAACTCTATGGCTTGAACAACTGAAATTTATCTTCCCACAGTTCTGGATGCTGGAAGTCCAAGATCAAAGTGTCAGAAGACTTGCTTATTTCTGCGGGCTTTCTCTGTGGTTTGTAGATGGTTACCTTGTTGTTCACATGGTCCTCAATTTCATGTGTGCAAGCATTCCACCCATCTGTGTGTGCACACTTTCTGTTGTAAGGATAGCATTCACATTGGATTAGGGCCCATCCCCATGGCCTCATTGTAACTTAATTACCTCTTTGAAGTCCTTTTCTCCAAATACAGTATCAGTCTGTGGTTCAGGACATTAGGGATTCAACATAAGAATTTTGGGGAACACAATTCAGTACATATCATCACTACTATATGTAAGTGATTTTTAGGGCTTATTATATTCAGCTGTGGACCTCTACTGATCTTTTGTGCTGTTGTACTTTTAGGGTCATTTTCTATTTTTTTCCATTATAACAATGTTGCTATGAATAGTTTTATAAAGAATTTTTTGTACATCTTTTAAATTTCTCTAGAGCTCATTATTTGTGTAACAGGATAGAATTACTAGATTGTATTGAATAGAATATCTGGTTTTAGTAGATATTATTAAATCACTCAACAAAAATGGTTATACCAAGTTATTTTCTCCTGGAAGTATAAGAGAATTCTTTTTTCACTGTTTCTCATGTAAAACTTAATATTGTTATACTTAAAAACAAAAATTCTGATTGATGTGACTCTCATAGGGTTGGTTTAATATGCATTGTTCTACTCATTGTTGACATTGGGCATCTCTTTATGTATTTATTAGCCATTGAAAGTTTCCTCGTCTGCAAATTACTTTCTCATATCTTTTGCCTTATTTTTCTTTTAGGTCATTTACTTCTTTTCTTATTGGTTTATAAAACAGTTTTTCTCCCTTACATCATTGGCTATTATTCCATTATTACTTAGGTTTTGGAGTGAGATGTTTTTTCCAGTTTGTAGACTGACTTTTCCACTTTGTTTATGAGTTTTTTTTTAATTTACATATATATATATATATATATATATATATATATATATATATATATTGTCCAATGTGTCTGTTTTATTTTTTCTTTATGGTTGTATTCTAGGCATATTTATTTTTGATGTGGCATCTGGATAGACTTTAGGTGTCCTAATGTCAATTGAATTAAAATAAACACAGACAAAATCAGATAATGCTTTTCGCTTAATGGAAGGCTATACTCCATAAGCTGTTCATTTTGCTAGGATGTAATTTTAAATGCTTGTATTTTCATTTTATGAGATTGAATTTTTCTTTATAGCATTATACATGTGGTTTGGGAACATATTTTGAGTTAATTTCACAAGATTCTATCTCCATATATTGGTGGGTCTGTCATAATGATACTAAATAAGTAAGTTTCTTTCTGTTTGTAAATAAAACAGTAATTCTGTCACTGTGTATAGTTTTCAAGTTTTCTTGACCTTTTGTGGCTCATTATTATCATCTGAGAATATACTGATTTCTCATTGCTGTTAACTTTCTTATTAAGAATACTAATGGTCATTTGGGAAATAGTTTTTAATGATATTTTACTAAGAATAGGTTCTTTTTTTTTAAAAAAAGGTAAGGTTTTATAAAAGTTGAGAGCAACATTTTTTCTTCATGTTGAGTTTCATGTTAGTTGTGTATTTTGTATTTTTTCTCAAATTTTGTCTTTTTCACCTAACCTTACACACACTACAACTTCTAACAAATATATATTATATGTGTCACTGATAGTTTTAAATGTCTTCTGAGTCACTGAAGAATCATTGATTATCTGCATATAGATTGTGTTGTCTGTTCTCTGTTCCTACTGTGCCAACACTGGTTATTTTCTGGCTTGCTTATAATTTGTATCTTTTTTACAAAATCTGTGCTATACCAAAGTGGAGGTAAACTCCATCCTCCCAATCATCATTACTTACAGTTTGGTGACTGAGGCGAGGTGTACAAATTTACCAAGCTTCAAGATTTAGGGTGATAATTGAAACTAGAGTGGTCCAGTGACACATCCCCTGGAAACTTGTTAGATTTGCAGTCTTAGGCCCTCTTCTAAATCTGCTGAATGAGAATGTGAGGGGTCCAGGAGGGAGGCTAATCGGTTTTAACAAGCCCTACTGGCCATCTGAAGCAGTATGTGAAGGTCCATCCTACAGCATTTTCTGAATTTCATATAGTTCTCTAAAAGGAAAATGTGATATTTATAATTTTAGACAGTCTACTTGGATTGCTAGAGTAAGTCATAGAGCTTTTCCGTAGCTCTTGTTTTCCTGTGCTGGGGAAGTGAAGAGGATGTGGGTAAGGCTAGACGAATGTTGGGAAAGGGGAGGTTGTCTGATCCTTTTCACTCTTCCTGGAAGCACATATTAACCTTCACTTCTTTTCACTTCTTGTCTACTCCAGACTGCTGGAGTTGAGCAGCCTTCTTGATGTGTACATTGAATTGGTGTCCTTAATTTCAAAGTAAAATTACTGTATTAACTATTTACGTGTATGAAGTGTTTGACTTTAAAGAGGATAAAAAGAAATGTGAGGTGTGGTTCCCACTCATATGCTTGAGCATGATGGAACCTTGGGTTCAAATTCTGGCTGTGAACTTGACTTGAGAAGTTATTGTTGGCAGAGTTTCTAATCTCTCTGCATTTCATTTTCCTTTGTTGTAAAATGAAGGCAACACCTACTGTGCATTTCTTACTGGGATGTTCAGGGCATTAAATGAAGTAATGTATATGAAGCACTTTAAACATAATAGGCACTCAGTGACTGGTAGCTGGATGCTATTATCATTATAATAATCATCATCTAGTTATTTCTGTATTTGAACATCACACTTGACTCTACAGGGCATACTATATTAATGGTCTAGGTGACACTTTTCAGGAATTGCTTTCCTGGCTCTGTGATGATTCTATCACCATGGATAATTTAATTAGCCCTTGCCTGCTGAGCTCTGTGGCTGTGGCACTCAGGAAGAGATATGTTGTGTAGGAAAGACCAGGGCTTTGGAGTCAGACAGATCTTGATCTGTCATTACTCCAAGAGTCCCTAGCTAATACACCTGGGCAAGTTGCTTAGCTTTTCTTCCTCCATTTTTCTTATCACTAAAAAAAGAACATGTACCTTGAAAGGTCATTTTAGGGATTAAATGAGAATATATTTAAAGTACTTAGCTCATAGTAGGCATACAGTATTTTTTTGCAATAAATATTTCCTTGTCCTTGCTCTCTTTTCACATTACAGAATTTAGTGTTTGTATTATCTCTGATAAATGTTGAATTTTCTTACACTTTTTATTCTAGGAGACTAAGAAGCTAAATGACTTACTTGCATCACACTACTGGAAAAGGAATAATCTAACAAAATCACAGTTATCTAGAAGTTTGTGATTCCTAGGCCAACATTTATAGAATTTTTGGTGTATTTATGAAAATCATATTTTTACTGTAATAAAAGATACATAACAGAATTTACCATTTAAACCATTTTTAAATGTACTATCCAGTGATATTGAGTGTATTCACATTGTCTTGGAACTATAGCTATATTTTTCAAACTAGGTTTTGGAATAATATGTGAAAATTTATTTCATTTGTTCTGTTTGCTTGCCCATAATATTACAAAACACTCTCATTTGCAGACAACAGAAACATTCGAGATTAGAGCTGGTTTAAGCAGAAGGGAGTTTATTAAGGACTAATAGTTTATAGGACTGTTGAGAAGGCAGAAGGAGTAGACTGATTGAGCTCCTAGGAACAACTCCACGACTTTCAGGTGGATAAAATACATTGTTAGCTAAGTTGGGTCTAAAATAATTGGCTAATGTGTAGGTAATTATTTCTCAAATTTCATGAGGGAGCTGCACCCGTCTCTTGTGTATGTATCATAGTGCCCTGTTTAAGTTTAGAAGCTGCTGAATGAGGACCTTTGACTTTTGCTATTGACCCCAGAAGGATCATCACCTTACCTGTTGTTGTTTTACTTGTTTTTGGTTGGTATCTCTCCTTCTTTCCTTTTTCATTTGAGTCTCCTAGGAGTGTTTCTGTTTGAGAAACCAAGGGCACATGCAGATCCTAAGTTATAGTGGTGGCTAGCTGAAGTACCGCTTAGCTTTCTAGCCACTAGCATGTTGTATATTCTTTTACGAAGAAGTTAAGTGGACATTGAATACAAATACTGTGTACGTCATAGCTTTCAAAAAGGAAAAGAGTAAAGGGACATATTGATTTAGCACCTTTGTCCCCATGAAAGAGGATAGTTTCAAGAGAAGAAAATGAAAATGTCAGTTCAGCAGTGTTGATAGGAGATAAATTTTATACTAAAGGGGAACCCCCCTCGTTTTGTGGGAGAAGCTCAATATTTAAAATATTGTAAATGTTCTAAGGGCCCTTGTGTTTATTTATCTTATAGTAAATACATGTAGTTTATTAGTATACATCACACTATCTCTTTTTTCTTTATTCCTCTGCATGTGCTCGTGTGTGTGTGTGTGTGTGTGTGTGTGTGTGTATTGAACCCAGGACCTCACTTATGCTAAGTAAAACCTTTATCATTAAGCTCTATTCCCAGCCCACTCTGTAACTTTTTAAACTTTACTGTTTGTGTTTCTACAATTATAAATAATGTATACTCTCTAGTTGAAGTGAAATCTTAAAACCAAGCCATGCAGAAATTTCTTAATGTAAATAATTTGTATTGTTTTGGACACATTCATAGTAAGGGTGAAGGTGGGGTGGTGTTGGGATGAGGATAATATTATCCATGAAGCATAGTGTCTAATTTGAAGATTATTCACTATTTTAGTATTATCTAGACAGTGTGTCAAATAGAAATACTTGAATCGATCATGTTAACAACATAAAAGGTTGCTATATAGCTAATTATTTCTTAGATTTCATATTGCTAGCAGATATCAGAACCTTGTATATGTCTTTATAGCCAGTATGTGCATTTTCAAGTTTTAAAATATCAAATATAGGAATTATGGTTTTAATGCAAGTTTCTAATACTCCAAAATATATCTGTCAAACACACAATGTAGATTTCCATTTGCCTCAGTCTTAAAATTTGCATTTATAACAGTTCTTGTGCCTTGTGAAGTTTGCCTTGTGAAGAAGCAAGAGGCCTGGTACTCTGTCAGTAAAACTGTCTCATAGGTATGATTCAAACAGTTTTATTAGCAACATATGGGGTATGAAGGAGCCACAGAGGGGAGTGTAGAGTGTGAGGGTGCTGGTCTGTCTTTTTTGGCATGTAATTATATCAGTCCTCATGCCTGGTGTTATTTGTTGCTGCCTAGGGAATATAGAAAAATAACGTATAATGTAGTGAAACAAAACTAGAATAAATTACAATTATTGAGTTTGTAGAATCGTTAGAATGAAAGATATATTTTTCCAAACCTAAATTTTGTTTTGGCATTTTAAATTTCATTCAATCTTTTAAATTAAAACTCAGGTTTTCATTAATTTTGATATCTGAGCTAACTTAACACAACGAACACAGAGCTGAGTTTCACAGATGGGGAAGAAACTTATTTTTCCCTATTGTGACAATATATATTCTATTTAGTTATTTTTAATAAGTATAATTTTTCAAGAGTTATTTTAGCCTTTACGTGATTATATTATGCTTATTATTAGATGCTATATGGAGGACAATATCAAACACAGCCTGTGGATTTATAGAGTTTAATTCTATAAAAGCACTCACATGTCCATGGTGTTTAAACAGTTGGTGGTTGGAATAATAAGATACATGTTTCAGCAAAGCAGTTACCTCTGGAAAGGAGGTGGGAAATGGGATCAAGGGAGAGCTTCTCAGTAGCTTCAAATGTAAGACATTCCCCCTGCTCGCCAAACTTTTCTTTCAACTAAGATTAACTGATTGCCAGACATGTTTACTCATTTTTTAAATTTACTTATTTATTGCAATATGCTGCAACCCAGGGTTTTCATTGTGCTAGGAAAGTGCTCAACCATTGAGTTGCTTCCCTAGCCTACCGTCAGAGACTTAAACCTGAGATTCAGGGTGAGGCAAAGGTAGTAGAATGGTTTGCTTCATCTTTCTTTCCTAGAGTTATTACCTGGCTTGCTTGCTGTAGTTTCAGAAGTGAAAGTGAATAAATTTCCAACAATTGAGGGAAACAGAGGAGGTTGGGAAGGTATTCTGGAACAAGTACAAGTAGAGAAAATTACTGAAATGTTTTTCAAACTTCATCCCAGTTTTCTCTCTACTTCAAGTATTAGGTTAAATCTAAGTGTGTACGTTATTGTATACTCTGAAATACTTAAAACTTTCATAGGTGATTTCCCAATATTTAGGAAATTTACTGGGTGGCAGAATTTCTTTACTCTAGATTTACGTTTGGCTTTAGGCTGTTCTCTGAAAGACCCAGGCCTCTGCAAAGGATAATTCTTAAACTCTTTAATCCCAAAATGGCTAGCCTGGTTCCTTCTGTATGTTGGTAAAATAATATCAGTAAGTCCAGCTGTTCACCATTTAGATTGTAATGATTAAGAAAGTAGCATGGATTATACATTTGCTTTAGCGTGTGAACAGATAGGGTCACACTTCAAATGCTTTTCAAATGTATATGACTGCTGTTATGTGTTATGACTCAATTTATCTAACAGCTATTTTATGGAATTACTTTATTTGTAGAATACACCAAACTTCTGCTTAAAAATGTAAAGAAAACCTTCATACTCCACCTACCTATGAAAGTCAGGTTGCAAAGTTTAATTATATCCTATGGAAGAAAGAAATGCAGTTTGGGACTTTTGTTTTACTTGAAAAAAAAATAATAAGAATTAGAATTGTATAATGGGGGGAGACTTTAGATGTAAAAAGGGAAAATGTTGATTACCTACAATCTGTACTTAGAAAAAGTGAACTCTGTTGAAAGAAATTACCTCAGTAGTCATAATCAAATTTATTATTTATTTAAACCTCTATTTTCTGTCAGATTTTTAAAAAGGTAAGTATATTTTATCTGATTTGAATTTAAACTCTGTTTTTATGGGTAGATGATAAATAAGGTAGAAGTCCTACCTAAATAGATAATTAATTTTTAAATTATGTTGACATGTACAACTAAGTATATTCATTAAAGTTCAGAGGATCATTGAAAGAAGTGATATTATAGTATTAAAAACCTACTAAACATTTTGATAGTGCATGGTTATAATACATAATCCTATGTAGTATAAAATAATGATTAATAATTATTGCTTTTATTTGTAAAGCTCTGTATGTTTATGTATAGTTATAATGCTTTCCAAGCATAATTATTTATGTTTTTTACATATACTATTTAATTTTTTATCACAACCATTTTGGAAATAGATGGGATAGGTGGAATTTCTTTTTTCTAAAGAAAGAAATTTAGTAACTTAATAGTGAAATGGTTTTTTCATGGGTAGAGTTGAACTGTAAAAAACTAGGGCTCCTGACTTCTGAATTAGTGATTTTTCTTACAGGACCTTAGTCGGAATCTGGAAAATTTGGATTTTTCTGGTCACAGTATGTGCTTTTTGGTTGTTTCGTTTTAGTATGTTTCCAGCATTTGGAAAGCAAAGAACAACCAACTCAATCATTGTGGTAACTGGTACTTCTGACCATCGAGTTCAGGGATAGGATAAAATTTGACCCAAATGACACTTTTGGATTTATTAAGATTTTACAATGTCCCTCCTACTCCATCCACATCCCCTCCCCCCAAAAAAGAGTTAAGAATTTGACATGACCCACACTTGTGAAAGTAGGGCAAAAGGTGATTGGCATAAATAGAAACTGTTTCCTTCCTTTTCTTCTCTTCTCTTTGAAGACCTGCCTTAAGCTAGATCCTGAGAGCTGAAAGATACCTAAGGGGGTTTTACTCAGCTCCTTCCATTGTGGTTTTTAGAATTATTGTTTTAAAATGATCTTTTGGGAATTTATTATACTTTTAAATTGATTTAACTGAGAATTTATTTAGATAAAAAATCAGTATTAATTATGTGAGGAACCCCCCCCCCCCCAAAAAAAAATAGACATTTGTAGAAGTCTCTGGCCTTTAAAAAGGAGTGTTTACTTATTAAACATATCATAATGATGTTATTTACCAATTCATAGTACTCTGTAACTTGCTCATACAAAGACTACCATGACTTGCCTCTCTGTTATTCAGGCTGCTATTACAATTACACCATCAACTCAGTGGCTTAGACAACAGGTATTTATTTCTTAACAATTTTGGATGCTGTGGAGTCCAAGATAAATGTACTAGCACCTCTCTTGTCTGTTGACGGCTCACCTTCTCTTTGTACTCTCACATATCAGTGAGAGCAGAGAGAAGCCAGACTTTCCTGGGACCCCTTTTATAGAGGCACCAGTTCCATTCATACCATCACTTGGGGGATTGGGCTACAACATAGGAATTTGGTAGGATGCAGATATTCAGTCTATAGCACTGCAATAGTTAACAAATTATTCAAATGCCTTATTTAGGACAGTGGAATTAATTGTAATCATATGTTTAGATCACTATTAGGGTAACTCACTTTGTTCTTTTTTTTGTCTTTCAGTTGCAGCAAAATTTAACTTCCATGTATTTTACTACTTATATGTGTCTTTTGGGAGATTGTGAAATACCAAAGTCCTGTTTCTCCTGTGGAAGTGTTGAAAATCCTAAGAAGCTTTCTTGAGATAAAGTTTGTCCCCCTTCAATTATTAAATGTGCTTTTCTCTTATCTGTGAATTTCACCTTCAGTTTACTGGCAACTGCTTTTTCGTGTTAGGATCACAGAATAGTGATTAACTCCTTGCGATCTGGCTTTGGTCCCACCTCTGTACTGGAACTGTGCTCTTGAAGGTCACTGGTGACCACATTCTAGCCAAATGTAGAGTTGTTGTTTTTTTTTTTTCTCAGTTCTCAATCTCCTTGACATGCTAATGCTACATGACCTTGGCTTTTCAGTTACATGAATACTTTCCTTTGGGTTTTTGCTTTGAACTCTACTGCCCACTCTTCTTCCTGTAATACCTGTCTTATAGGTATTACATAGGTGGGTTTTGTTTTTTTCCTTTGCTAGGCATTTACTTATTGCATTTTGAATCTTAAAACTTTAGTTCTTGCTTTGCATTTGAGTCAGAGATAAATTATAATTTATTGTAACTCTCAGGCTGGTTAGATATTGCTGGCAATTCTCAGGGCTTCACATTATTGCCCATCACTGAAAGTTTAGTCTTTCATTTTGATCAGTTTTTAGGTAGATACCCTTTCACCTCAGAACAGACTTCAAATCATCTCTTTCACACTCTATTATCTCTTGAAATTCAGATTTTGTATTAAAGAAGCATATTTTTAATGCTTTGACATTTGTTAGTGTCCTTCATGCTGTCTCCCTTCTCTCGCAATGCCTTTAATGTCCTTGAAACTTTCTTGAAAATGTTTTTTAAAATTTGCCCATGCTCTTTATTCCCATCGCTTCCTCAAAGTACTTTATAGCTTATTAAATACTTTTAAATGTATTTACTTTTCTGTTTAAAACCCAGTGCAATACATTTGTGAATTAGGGAGGTTGGAGTTTATTTTCCCAATTTGTAGGTCAGGAAATGGGTTCTGAGGGAAGAAGTGACTTGCCTGAGGTATCCTTGCTAGTTAAGTGAAGAGTCATGACTAAAGCCAGGGTAATGTGATTCTAAGACTAAACAGTACCTGTGCCACAAACAGGTGACTGTTGTAATTTCCTATTAAAACATGTTTTAGCTTCTACTCCTCTCCTTTAACTAACTACTTACATTGTTAGATTAACATTCATAAAGCCAGTCACAGTAGTAGTTATTGTGGATTGATGCAATGTCTCAGCCACTGAGCTAGATATAAACTATTTCTCAAACTACTGGGCGAGGTACATAACTGCTATATCAATCAGTAAGAAAATTTTGGGTATAAACAAAATTGAGGCTTATAGAAATGAAATACTTCCTTGTCATTAATTGTGGTGGGTGATAGGTGGTAGTGATTCAAAGTCTGCCTCTTGACCTCTAGTTCTTTCTTACAACCATGTTATGGTACTTATCAAATTCTTGATGTTATTCCTCTTTCTAAGAACTTTCTGTGGCTTCCTGTTGTCTACTTAACCCCATTAACACCCCTTATTGACCTTTCAGGACCCTCAGTAATTTATTCATAACTCTCCATCATTTTTTTCAATAATCATTCTCAGTGAACTCTCTGCTTTTGTCCATGTTGCCTTCTCACACAGACTATTTTTAGTCCTACTTTTTCTTCTTCTTGGCTCATGCTGTTTTCTCCATGTATGGAATTATTTTACCTCAACTTGTCTACCTATCACTAGCTAGCTCTTTACCTTCTCTTCATCCCAACACTTTCCAAGCCCTTAGAGCATACAGGGTGCCATGATAGGAGCCATGAATTTAGAATGTATGAGCTGTGGTGGGGAGGTCAGCAGTTAATGGAAGGAGCAATACCAGATTCCTCACTGTGATTTGAGAACTTTGGCAGAGGGAGGTATGCACAGATTGCTATGGCAGCACTCAAGAGGATGTGATTCATTTTATCTGAATGATAGAGGAAGACATGATGGAGGGCTGACATTTGAGCTGTAGTCTTGATGTAGGAGGTCTCCAGGTAGAGAAGAGGTGGGAGGAGGGCATTCTGGAAAAAGAAAATATTGCAAGTGTAGAAGAATGAAATCACAAGTGCTACTCTATGTTGTGTGAATATAAAAGGCAGTTGTTGCAGGCCTGTGGAAAGTAATATGTGGCTGCCAATAGGCTCAGGGGCTGCCTTCTCTTGGTTGAGTCATCCCAGCCTAAGGTCTGGTGTTTGATCTTACACTTTCAGACAACGCATGTGCTGGGTCCACTGGGAGTGGGCCTCTCTCAGTAGTGGTTCTCATTAACCATGCTCTTAGAAATGATATACAGGTGTCTGAATCTATATGAATGCTTATCAATATATTAATTTCCATTGAGAAATTCAACTATCAAGCAGATCAGATTATTTGATTTGGCAGACCTTTACATGGTTTCTCTATAGACAGGTTTCTTATACATGTGGAAGTCAGTTATTAAGAAATATAACTGTCAAGTTGACCTAGCATTTGTGACTAGTACACTGTCTTGATTTTGGCAAAAAACATGAGAAGCCACATTGCCAGAAGACATTTCTGTTGATCACAGAAAGAAATCCAGGAGGGATATTTGTTTTGAAAAAGTATCTCTCAGCTGAGTTAGCTTGAAGCCATCTTACCCACTACAGGAATAGCTTTGCCAAAGAAGCCTTCATCTTGTCAACATTTGCCCTTGTTAACAATTCCTTCCACTGCCCTTTCCCATACCTTCTGATTGATGCACTGTCCCTTTAGATATGTTGAGACATTTTGCCAAAAGAAGTCTTAAGGCCTGGAGAAGCACAGGGACTTCTTATCAGTGATTTGATCTAGTTTGTTTTTATTTTAATTCCACATGGGATTTACTTTCAGTCACATGGGACCAAAATCAGGGAATAGTGAATAGCTTCATGAAGCCAAGAGTGTGAGATTTATTGCTGGTGGAATGTGGGAAGTAAGGATAGAAAGGAAAGTTTGGATGAGATTGTGAAGGACTGTGTGTCATACTCAAGAGTTTTGAATTTCAGAGTACACGCAGCTCAGTTCTCTTTTATACCCTTGGTAATGTCTTCTTTTAGTTTTTAATGTTTTGTTATTATCTGTATCAAAACATTAATATCCTGTAAAAGGGTATATAATGGATATTGACTTTCAGTGGATATGTAAGAGATTGTCTTTTTTAGATCCTTTGTATTTTTAGAAACAAATACTAGATATTCTTATCTACATTTTTAAATAAGAGGTAGAAGTTTCAAATGCTCAAGTTCTGCTTCTAACTCTTGTTTCTTGGTTCAGGTTGTTTCCACAGCTGCTGCTTTTATTTTCCATTGTTCTTTTCTGGTGGGGAAGTGTACTGGAGATTGAACTCAGGGGCACTCAGCAACTGAGCCACATCCCCAGACCTATTTTGTATTTTGTTTAGAGACAGAGTCTCACTGAGTTGCTTAGTGCTTTGCTTTTGCTAAGGCTGGCTTTGAACTTGTGATCCTCCTGCCTCAGCCTCCAGAGCTGCTGGGATTATAGATGTGTGCCACATGCCTGGCTCTCAGTGTTCTTAGACCAGGTATTGCTTTTTATTTTATTAGGTAATGGTTCTTTTTTTATATTATTATGTAATTTTTCTATCATGATTGCTTATGTTGTATACAATATCTCTTGTATTAATTGTCATTTTTTTTCTTCCTAGGCAGCTTATCAGGTCTTTATTTTTAGGTAGACCTCATATTTATTTATTTTACCTTTTTTACTACCTAGTACAGTTGAATTTTAAGTGATACTTAAGACAAGAATGCCATTTTCAAAGTCTAGTCCTCTAGATGAGGAAATTGAGGCCTGGGTAAGCGATAATTTGTGCTATACTTTTCCCTAGAGCACATGAATAGAATAGCCACGATCAGAACTCAGATATAATAATACTAGGTCCAGATACCTTTGTATTATATAAACTTGGTCCTTATTTGCTGAGTGATATATATTACACAGGGATGAAAGGGATACACAATGACTTATATCAATGTATAATGTTCAAAAGCACTATATTAAAACAAATTAGCAGCATTTCTTGTTAGTACTAGGAAGAATATAGTTTTAAATGTCTTTGATCTTATTCAGTGAGGTGATAACTAGAGTGAAAGAGCAATGTAGGGAAAGGAGCTCATATAATGAAAACTTAGTGCTTTCCTGTCAAGCGATGTATAGGTGCCTTACATGTGTTGCCTCATCTATTGATGGTTCTATGGAGTGATTTTAGTCATACATATTTTGCTGATGAGGAAACCGAGACTCCCCGAGTTGAAGCAGTCTTCCAGCTAGAATCAGAGATGCATCATGAGCCCAAGTTTATGACTCCAAGACCATTTTCTTTCAATTATGCTTCATTTGTTCTTTTTAGATATATATGACAGTAGAGTATAATTCTGACATACTATCCATACAGGGAATGTAACTTATTCTAATTAGGATCCCATTCTTACAGTTCTACATGATGTGGATTTTCACTGGTCTTGTATTCATATATGGACATAGAAATTTATGTCCAATTTATTCTACTTCCTTTCCTAATCCCATTCCCTCATCTCTTCCCTATTGTGTGTTAACATCCACATCAAAGAGAACATTTGGACTTTTGTTTTTGGGGATTGGCTTATCATTTCATTCTTCTTTATGGCTGAGTAACATTCCATTGTGTATATGTACCATACTTTCTTATCCATTCATCTGTTAGAGCACATCTAGTTTGGTTCCATAGTTTAGCTATTCTGAATTGAGCTGCTATAAACATTGACATGGCTGTGTCACTATAGTATACTGATTTTAAGTCCTTTGGGTATATAACAAGGAGTGGGATAACTGGATTTTCCATTCCAAGTTTTCTGAGGAATCTCCATATTGCTTTCCAGAGTTATTGTGCCAATTTGCAGTTGCAAAAGCAATGTATGAGAGTACCTTTTCCACCACATCCTTGCCAATATTTATTGTTACGTATATTCCTGATAATTATCATTCTGCTGGAGTGAGATGAAATCTCAGTATATTTTAATTTGCATTTCTCTAATTGCTGGAGATGTTGAATGTTTTTTCATATATTTGTTGACTATTTGTATTTCCTCTTCTGTGAAGTGCCTATTTGGTTCCCATTTATTGATTAGATTATTATTATGATGATTATTTGGTGTTTTTTGTGAGTTCTTTGTGTATCCTGGAGATCAATGCTCTATTTGAGGTACATGTAATAAAGATTTTCTCCTGTTCTTTTGGCTCTCTTTTCATATTCTTGAGTGTTTCCTTTGCTGTGAAGAAGCTTTTTAGTTTAATACCATTCCATTTATTATTCTTGATTTTACTTCTTGTACTTGTCTTGTTGAGGAAGTTGGTTCATAGGCTGACACAGTGGAGAGTTGGTCCTACATTTTCTTTGGTAGGTGCAGGTTCTCAGGTCTTATGCCTAGGTTCTTGATCTACTTTGAGTTGAGTTTTGTGCAGGATGAAAGATAAGGATTAAATTTCATTCAACTACACGTGGATTGCCAGTTTTCCCAGCACCATTTGTTGAAGAGGCTGTCTTTTCTCCAATGTATGTTTATGGTGCCTTTGTCTAGTATGAGATAACTGTATTTTTGTGGGTTTGCCCCTGTGTCTTCTGTTCTGTTTCATTGGTCTTCATGTCTGTTTCGGTACAAATACCATGGCATTTTGGTAACTATAGGATAATTTAAGGTGTGGTATTGTTTTGCCTCCTGCTTCACTTTTTCAGTTAAGAACTGCTTTGGCTATTTACTGGGCGTCTTATTTTTCCAAATGAATCTCATGACTACCTTTTCTATTTCTATGGAGAACATTATTGGAGTTTTATTTGGAATTGCATTAAATCTGTATAGTGCTTTTCGTAGTGTGACCTTTTGACAATCAATATTAGTTCTACTTATTCAAGAACATGGGAGATATTCTCAACTTCTAAGGTCTTCTTCAATTTCTTTCTTTAATGTTTTGTAGTTTTGATTGTAGAGGTCTTTCACCTCTTTTGTTAGATTGATTCCCAAGGTTTTTTTTGTTTTTTTTTTTTTTTTTTTTTGAGGCTATTTTGAATGGGACACTTTTCCTAATTTCTCTTTCAGTTGATTCATCATTAGTATATAGGAACAAAATTGATTTATGAGTGCTGATTTTTATATCCTGCTACTTTGCTGAATTTGTTTATGAGTTCTAGAAACTTTTTGGTAGATATTTCTTGGGGGTCTTCTAAATATAGAATCATATTTTCAGCAGTTGGGGATAATTTGAGCTCTTCTTTTTCTATTTGTATCCCATTACTTTCTTTTTTTTGCTTAATTGTTCTGGTAGGGTTTCAAGGACTCTGTTGAATAGAAGTGGTGAAAGAGGGCATCCCTGTCTTGTACCAGTTTTTAGAGGGAATGCTTTCAATTTTTCTACATTTAGAATAATGAAACTCTTAGCAAATACAAAAAAAAAAAAAATAGAGCCAATACCTTGCATTCTATCAGATAAATAATGGAATGAAATTAAAAATCAATAATAAAATACAAAATAGAGGGCTGGGATTGTAGCTAAGTGGTAGTGTGGTTACCTAGCATGTATGAGGCACTGGGTTGATCCTAAGCACCACATAAAAATAAATAAAATAAAGGTATTGTGTCCATCTACAACTAAAAAAAGAAACTATTCTAACACACGGAAATTAAAAATAATACACTATTGAATGACCAATGAATAGCTGAAGAAATCAGGGATGAAATAAAATAATACATAGAGGTAAATAAGAATAGTAACACAACATATCAAAATCTCTGGGACACTATGAAGGTGGTTCTAAGAGGAAAGCTCATTGCATTGAGTTCATTCATTAAAAGAATAGAAAGTCACCAAATAAATAAGCTAACATTACATCTCAAATCCCTGGAAAAAGAGGAACAAATTGACACCAAAAGCAGTAGAACACAGAAACAATTAAAATCAGAGCTGAAATCAATGAAATTGTAACAAATGCACAAACAAAAAGATTTAAAAAATCAACAAAACAAAAAAAATTTTTTTTTGTTTAACAAAAAAAAAAAAAAAGAGAGAAAAAACTCAAATTACTAAAGTTCATGATGAAAAAATCACCATGGATATGACTGAAATACAAATCAGAAACTATTTTGAAAATCTATTCTCCAATAATACATCAATCAATTTCTAGAGTCATATGACTTACCCAAACTGATTCAGGAGGACATAGAAATTTAAACAGATCAATTTCAAGCAATGAAATTGAAGACACCATCAAAAGCCTACCAACAAAATAAAGCTCAGGACCAGATGGATTCTCAGCTGAGTTCTACCAGACCTTCAAAGAAGGATTAACACCAGTCCTTCTCAAATTATTCCATGAAATAGAAAAGGGGGGAACCCTTCCAAACTCATTCTGTGAAGCTAGTATCATCCTGATACTAAAACCTTACAAAGACACATCAAGGAAGAAAACTTCAGACCAGTATCCTTGATGAACATAGAAGCAGAAATTCTTAATAATACACTGACAAATTGAATAAAAAAACATATTAAAAAGATAGTGCAACACGATCAAATGGGATTCATCCCAGGGATGCAAGGTTGGTTCAACATACAAAATCAATAAATGTAATTCATCACATCAATAGACTGAAAGACAAGAATCACATGCTCAGCACACTAGAAAACTAGGGATAATAGGAACATACCTCAGCATTGTAAAAGCTATATATGCTAAACCCAAGGACAATATTAATTATGCTTCATTCTTAGAGCAACAGCCTTTTAGAACAGCAACTTTAATATCCGGTACTATGCTTGCCTGCCTAATGAGGAGCAGTCCATCAGCCATGTCCCATTGTCTTAGGCAGCTCTGTTGAATCAATCAGGGTATCACTTACTTAGTTATGTACATTTTCTAACTATAGTTAATGGCTTATTTTTGTGACCTTTTATTGTATCTTGTATCATTGTTTCCATTTCCATTCTGTGGGAGAACTATACCAGAGTTAAAAGCTCATTTACCTCATTCCTGCTTCTACCTACAATTTTACTTTCCATTTTGTTAGTGCTTCTCCTTTTTTCTCTTTCTCCTTCATCCTTCATTCTTAGTACAGAGAGAAAATGGGATGTTGCTTATATCAATGGTACCTGAATATGTCATCTTCACTCCCTAACCCTCACATTATATGTAGGTATGAAGAATCATGGGGGAAAAAAAAGTAATGCATAATCACATTGTCTTCTGATAAAATACTTTTACAAAATGACAAGATCTATGCAATTCCTAACTTACATAAAATTCATCATTCGTATTTATAAAATCTGTGATTTGGTGCTAAATGTACTTATAGTTTTGAAGAATGGTTTAAAATACTTTTGAATCTCCTCCCTAAGAGCTTTCAACACTGTATAAATAGTATTTTTTTTATCATTTCCCTTTGAATACCTGCAGTTTTCATCATTTTTGAGAATGCTTACCACTTTCTTGCAAGGCATATCTGGAGACTTAGCTAACAAATGCCATTAAATACATGAGTTTCAAAAAGCAACTGAGGGAAATTACACTTAACCTTTACAAAGAGTTGTTATTTGGGCTGTCCTCTGAATCAGAACAAAAATAGATGTAAACCAAGGATGTGTATCAATGTACATATTTTTAAACGTATGTGTGTACATGTGTGTATACTGGTTTTTCTAGTAATTTTTAAAATTTCAATATCATCTTCCCATCCCCTGAAATTAAGAATATTTCTGGTAAATAGTTCACTGTAGTCTGGTGATTTCCATAACTGTGCTCCTTTAGTGAAGTTCTTAGGGATCATCTCTTAAAAGGAACAACACAATGAAGAATTAGACCTGTGGCATTTGATTGAGTGTTTTCATAGGAGAGAATATGCTAAGAAGGCATTAGAATTTCCCTCTTATGCCAAAAATTCCATTAAACTGTTATTTAGGTCATCTGGAGGGAGGTAACTCAAGGGATTATCCTGACGTAGAAGGTATTGGATAACAAGAAAACAGAGTGAGGGAGGATAGTTTTTCCTAGAATGAGAAGTATAGTAACTTTTCTAAGTAGAAGAGCTTAAACCCTGTTGAGTTGCCATTTTTCATTTATTTAGATTTTGCTTTTTGTGTAATTAAATGCTGGAATCAGATGACAATTTCTTTTTTTTTTTTCCTTCTGAATCCCTTATCTACTGTATCACACAAAGTATGAATTAAATGTTTAACATTTGTAAGTGGTATTTATATTGTATTCATTCTTTCAGATTTTAAATTTCACATGATCATTGCCTTTTATTACATGTTTTATAATTATATAGCACATACTTTTTCCTATTAAGAGTGTGATGACTTTCACATAAGATGTTTAAGGCATTTTAATATTTATTTTATTTCTTCTAAATAGTGGGCACTAGTTACTGGTTGAATCAGTGAGTAAATAAATGATCAAAAAGTACAGAGATACATTTGTGATTTGCTGTTCTGAATCATATTCACGATTTTAATCATGTTTCTCTACCAAGTTCTTAAAATACAGATTTATGTTAACTAAAATCAATAAGAAAAGGTTGAAAATTTTAAAACATGAATTCTGCTTCACATAAATAATCACTGTAATTTGGGACATCACTTTGTACATTTTTTCTTTCTGCTTTCTACACTCACACCCACACCTGCATATGCCTACGCACATACATTTATTTACAGATGAAGAAATAAAAATTATAGGGATAAGACCATCTTACCTACTATTTTTGCTTAAGTAATAGTACTTGATTTTGACAGAAGTAAGAGAAATTAAAGTGAAATCAAAGGAATTATAGTAATTAACTAAGTGATCTTTTACAATAAGAAATCCCTATGTGATTTCACTAAAGTTGAATAAAAAATTATGAAAATTATTAAGAGCTCAGGATCGTTATATTTAAAACATGAACTGTTTTCATATCATTTATTTCCTACAATGCAAAGTAAGATGCTATCATATTTTTTCTAACCACTAATTTTTATTATATTAATTTTATACTTTGTTAAGCTATATAACATTTACATTCTAATTTGTGATTTTCACATTTAGTCTTTCTTTTGTGTTTAAGAGCATTTGGTGGTACTTTTTTTTTTTTTTTAAATAACTACTTTTTCTTTTTTTTTTATCATTGTAAATTGTCTTGGGAAGTGGTCCCTTAAAAATTTTATTCTGAGACTGATGCTCCTAAACAGGTACCATATTTTCTTTTAGAAGAATTTTCTTTGATCAGTAGACAGAGACACACCAAATTCTGTAGAGTAATATCAAGTTGACCTCTGTAACTTGATTAGAAAATAACAATTTGCATTTTAGTTTCAAGTGTAATCCTTGAAATATATTTTCGTTATGTTAGTTGTATATTTTAGAATGAGCTGTGGATTTCTTGTCCCTGGATAGCAAAATCCCAGAATGTTGGTAATTCTCAAAAAGAGTCAGTACTAAATCCAGCTGGCTTCATAAAAGCAGAAGTCAGTGGTAATGATCTCTCAGGACTTTCAGAGGCTAGTGGAAATGCTGCTTCTGGTATACCTGCTGGCATCCACTGATTGCAGTCTTATTTTCAGAAGCTGAGAAGAGGAAGAGCTCATCTTCTTTAGGGAACCTGTAGACTGTAGGAACAATTCTTTCTAATTTTTACCTACTAGAATATAGCATACCTTCTTAGTTTACTTTTCTTTGCATTCGATTATGGGAAGTGGCTTTAAAGTAGCCTCGTATATTAATCATATTCTGTGAATATGTCCTCTCTAAAGATCCATTCATTCAGAGGACCTATCGCCTTGCTCTAGCTCCATCCTGCAAAAATATTAAGTTATAAATTAAGTTTTTATTTATACCAATATATATCTCTAGTTCTTCATTCTTTTTTGGGGGGGGGAGTTACCAGGGATTGAACTCAGGGGCACCCAAACAAATGAACCACATCCCCAGTCCTATTTTTGTATTTTATTTAGAGACAGGGTCTCACTGAGTTGTGTAATACCTTGCTGTGGCTGAGGCTGGCTTTGCACTTACGATCCTCCTGCCTCAGCCTCCTGAGCTCCTGGGATTACAGGCGTGCATCGCTGCACCTGATTCCAGTTCTTTATTCTTTTATGATTCACTATTGGCAGGCTGAGTTTGATGATCAAGTTTCTCTCTCTCTCTCTCTCTCTCTCTCTCTCTCTCTCTGATATCTATATATCAATCTGTATATATATAAAGTGTATACACTTTTTTTTCTTAAGAGCTTATGGATGTTGTATTTCATGGGTAATTGGTTGAAATTGTTTGTAGGTTGCTTTTAAGCTTTATGGACAATTTAGCTTGCCAATATATAATTTTATTTTAAATGTTTCCCTTAAAACTCTGATGACATTGCCTATCTCTAATAGTGGTAACTGCTGCTAGAGAAAAGTATAAGGCCAGAGTTGATTTTTCTGCTTGGGTATCTATAAAATTCATATGTATGTTCAATCCATTTGAAATTCTATTACCTCGCAAGAATATTAGTATTTATTGTTTGAGTCCAGTTTTTCCGTAGTGTTTTCTCCCTTCTCCAACAAAAAGTTTTCTTCTGTTATATCTCTGCCTCTCCCTATCCCTGATCTGTTTGTTCTTTTTTTTTCTTTTGCAAGAATATCAAGTGTGGCTGATCGTGTAGCTCAGTAGATTGTGTGATTAGCATGCACAAGGGTTTAAAAGACAAAAAAGCACTATGTATTAGCTGGATCTCTGGACCTTCTGTGTCATCTTATCTCTTGTTTATCTTTTTTCCCCAATTCATTTTGTGTGATGTTTTTCATGCCTATCCTTTTTTCCCTTTGTGTTTCAGCACTGAGTTTGCTTTTTCTTTGTTGTTGCTGCTATTGCTTCATTTGTGGCTTTAGTCTATACGATTGTTTCTCAAATTTCCAGTTTCCTTTCCTTAGCTTGGCAGTTTGCATTCTCATCTCCTTTAGTTGTTTTATCTTTTCTTACATATTTCATAATTTTCTTTGAGTCCTTTTTACTTTGAAATAGTTCACATTCTCTGTACTTTCAGACTGTGGAAAGTTATTTGTTCTGTTTCCTAGGACAATTTCTTTCTTTTTGTCTATTGTTTTCCTGTATCTCTTCACTCCAATCCTTGGCCATTCTGTATAATTTTTTTTGCAGATTACTTTCTGACTTTTACTTATGTTAGAGTTGGTTCAATTCCAATGAGATCAGGGTTTCCTGAAAAAAGTGTGAGGTCAGGCACATGGATAGACTAATTGGGTTGGGGGGAATAAATGATATCAATGGGTACCTGTATTTGGATTTGTTATCTCAAGTAAAGGGATATTTCTGACCCGGGATATTTCTGATGCCCAAGAGACATGTCTCTCCTGCAGTGCTGTGAATGTCACTGTTACTTTTAGTTCTATGTATCTTTTGCATCTGTGTAGTAAGTGGTCTGATGATCACTGCTTTTTTCCTTTTTCATCTCATTGGGCAGACACTCTGAGCTGTGAAGGCAGGCCTTTCAATTATAATGTCTTTTTAGTTTTCCTCTGTGTCATGGCGTAGACACGTTTTCAGAGAAATCTATCTACCTACCTATCTATCTTTCTTTCTTTCTTTTAGAGCTTTATAGTTTTACATTGTAGTTGGGTTCATCTGGGCAAACTCATACGTGTGTGGAATTCTATTTCAGTTCACAATTCCCCCTTTTCCTCTTGTCCCCTTCCCCTCTATCATTCTCCTTCCTCTACTCTGCTAGACTTCCTTTCACTCATCTATTTATTTATATTTGATTAGTTCTTTTTACTTAGCCATAAAGGTGAAATTCCTTATGGTATTATGCATATAACATGATTTTTAAAGAGTTCATTCTGTATAGGCTCTGAAAAATCTCTTATTCTTTCTCAGTGAAAAAATATGACTCCAGTCAGAGTTTAGATGCTTAAATATCATGATTCTAATCTGAGTTTCTGTGAATGAGCTCTTCAACAGTACCATTTTAGGGAAATCTATCCCACCCAACAGCTGAGGGGTTATGGTTTGGCTGTCCGCATTACTTCTTATTTTGATTCCAGATATCACATAATTTGGCAGATTTTTTTTTTGGTAGTTTGTGGTTTGTGGTTGTGGTTGTATCTTTGTTTCATTGACAATGAAATATTCATTCTTTTTTTTGGTACTCTTGGCTTTTTTAGTATGTTTTTGGAGCAGAGACTAGGATAACAGTGTCTTCCTTCTGTCATCTTTTTCAGTTTTCTGCTTCTCTGTACTTTTTTTTTTGTACCAGGAATTGAACCCACAGTCACTTTACCACTGGGCCACATCCTTTCCTCCTTTTAATCTTTTCTTTATAGATAGGGTCTCACTTAATTGCTTAGGGCCTCGCTGGGTTGTTGAGGCTGGCTTTGAAAGCACGATCCTCCTGCCTTAGCCTCCCAAGCCATTGGGATTACAGGTGCGTGCCTCTGTGTTCTTCTCTGTATTCTTATGAAGTGAATAGTAAAAGATCCTGATGGTAGATTTTAATTATTGTTTTTTGAAATAAGATGTCTAAATTAATTGCATTAATTATTAATATGGTATTTAAAATTATTATATATATGTCATATATATATATATATATATATATATATATATATATATATATATATATATTTGTATTGGGAAGCCTTTAAGCATGTTTTTTTTTTTTCATCTGTTGGGAGAGAAAAATAATAAATGTCAAGAGTACGAATGAAGAGATCAATGGTATGTAAGATGGTAAAACCTTGGAGTCAACACATTATTGAACTTCAGCTGCTTTTTGCATGTTTCTTCATTGCCATTGGGAACATAATCTTTTGAAATCATTGTTAAAGTGATGCTGTCTGTAAAACTTAAGATTTTGACAATAAGATCTGGTTCTCAGAGTGAGAAGCTTGTTGAATTTTCATAAAAGCACATGCCATAACCTTCTCTTGGAGAAAGGTATTTTTTAAGAGATCTGACACATCTTAAAGGACAGTAGATACTTTTGTTTATATCAGCAAAAGAATCATTGTATTATGTTTATATATTAAACTCCAGATATAAGATCTGGGCTTTATTTGTGAAAGAACTTGTCCTATATAATTAATTATAAAATAATTAATAGACTTTTTTTTTGGTAGGAGCAGTTTTAGGTTCTCAGCAAAATTGAGTGTAAAATATAGAGAGTTTCCCTCTCCAAACTTCTTCATTGTCAACATCCCCCACTTGAGTGGTATGTTTGTTGTAATCAGTAAGCCAACATTTACCCATCATCATGAACCAATGTTCTTATTTTAAGTTCAGGTACACTTTAAGTGTGGCACATTCTTTGGATTTTGACAGTTGTATAATACATGTGTCTACTCTTGTATCATACAGAATGTTTTTATTGCTCTAAGTCCCTTATTCTCTGCCTTGTCATCTTCCTTCTCACTTTCCTTTGAAATTCCTGGTATCCTTATTGTCTTCATCATTTGTTCTTTTCCAGTAGGTCATGTAGTTGAAATATCATACATCATGTAGCATATTCAGAGCAGAATTTTTCACCTAGCAATGTGGATTCCTCTATGTCTTTTTTGTCACTTAATACCACTCTCCCCCTCCCACTAAAAACTTTTCCACTGAATGGATGAAGTACAGTTTGTTCATACAGAAACCTTTTGGTGGACATTTTGGCAGCCTTCAAGTTTTGGCAGTTCTGAGTAAAGCTACCATAAACCTCTGTCTGAAAATTTTTGTGTAGACCTAAGTTTTCAACTCATTCAGATAAATACCAAGGAACACAATTGGTGAGTTTTATTGTTTGAATATGTTTAATTTTGTAAGGAACTCAAAAACTGTCATCCAAAATGATTGCATCAGTTTGAAGTTTCACCAAAAATGCATAAAAGTTCCTATTGTTCCACATTGGATTCAATTTTTGGTGTTATCAATATTTTGAAGTTTAAGTGTTTTAATAAGTACTTATTGATATTTCATTGATTTTATTTGCAATTCTGATGAAATATGATGGTTGTGCCTCTTTTCATATGCATGTTTATCATATGTTTATCTTTGTTTTGGTGTCTAATAGTATTTTTTTGCCCATTTTTCATTGATTGGCTCTTTATTAATGAATTTTAAGAATCTTTATATACTTTTGATAATGCCTTTAATCAGATACATCTTATGCAGATATATTCTCTAGTCTATGGCTTGTTTTATTCTCTTGGCAGTGTCCTTTGCAGAGTTTTTAATTTTAATAAAGTTCAACCTACCAGTTTCTATTAAGTGTTAGGTAGTATGTCATGTTACTTTTAAAAATAAATACATTATTAGTAATCATTTTAATAACATTTGTATGCAATAACAAGGACACAATGGAAGGAAATAAAATAGTAATATTTCCATTTTAAAAAACTATACTTATATACAGTAGCTCATTTTATAAGTTCATATTGGCTATTTAATTTCCATGATAAAATTTTATATATTCAAATATCAAATGTAATTTAAATATCATTATTAAAAAAACCTCTGTTAATCTTCTTAAATAACATTGTTTAGTATGAGAAATCAAAATAGCTCTTCTTACTTTTTGTTGGAAACATGCTTGTTAGTATTAATAAATAACTACTTGTCTAAAGTTTTCCATGGTATAAATCAATGTATAAACACTTTAGTGTGTGAAACAAATTGAGCTAGAATGCTAATTAAATACATGGCACATTGTTTTACCTTAAAGGTTAGTTCAGGAGAAAGGGCTACCAGTACTGTAAGGCAGTGTGCATGAAGTACAGTGAGGGTTGCAGAGCCTTACACTCAGTACTGAGTATAATTGGTAACTGTAACCTAATGTCATCACACACCTAGTTCTACACATGATATCTTTAGCCTTGTATGTCAGAAACACAGTAAATGTACATAAAATCCTTAGAAAATTATTGTGATTAACAGCCATGAGCAATTGTATTTTTTTTTTCATTACTGGTGATTGAAACCACAGATACTCTGTCACTGAGCTATATTTCCAGCTCTTTTTATTTTTTATTTTGAGGTAGGGTCCTACTAAGTTGCCAAGCCTAGACTCAAACTTAAAATCCTCCTGCCTCAACCTCCCCAGTTGCTGGGATTATGTTGTGTGTTACTGTATGTGGTTATGATGTGGTTTTTTAAATATCAACTTTATTCAGATCTAATTTGCTTACAACTACCTATTTTAAGTGGACAGTGTGATTGATGCATTTTGACAAAAACATACAGCTTTGTAACATTCTATACAATTATGATCTGGAACATTGTTATCACCCTAGAAATTCCCTCTTGTCCTCTTGAAGTCAACCCTCCTATCTCTGCCTCTAGACAATTGATGATCTGCTTTCCATACTATAGATTGGTTTGCATTTTCTAGAATTCTTAGGAGTGTATTGTACTTAATGCAGAAGATATGCTCTTGAAAAATCAATGGTAAATTGAATTTTTGTAAAATTGAACTATATGTTTTATTATATTAAAATTTCTGAGATGCTCAAATAACACCCAATTGCTATTATTCCTAACAATTTTGGCAATTTTCTGCTATAATAATTTAAATCTGTATTGCATGTCACTTAATATATAAAGCCAACTCCTCGCACATTATTTTGTAAAGCAAGGTAATCTTTGGTAGTTATCTGCCTCCATGTTTTTTGTAAGTTCATAAACAATTAAGGAATAAAAGTCTACAAATCCTATTGTGTCCTTCCGTTTTCTATACAGTTGTTAGTGGACAGTTTAACCTCACCCTGAAAAAGCCCTTTTGCCTTGTCTTCTGTCTTTCTCCTCAAACCTCTGGGGACAGGAGAATGAGGGAGGATAAAATAGCTCTTCACTTCATAGCCTGTCCTCTGTGACTCCTTTTACTCATGCCTGGTCTATTCTAAAAGTATGCTGAAAAGTAGCTGTTGATCTCTTGGATAAAATTGCCCCACCAAGATGAAATGTTAGAGTCCTTTTATGTTTTTCTTTTTAAATGTACCAAATGTTTACATTTTTAACTGAATGTTAAGAAAAAGAATTAAGAATCCTTTGCACACAAAGATAATGAAGTTTTCTGAATATGCCCAGAAAACTCCTGGTTCTAGACTTTGTGCTGCTTAATTTATTTGTCATTTTTGAATTAGTTCTAAATAAAAGCCAAACATTATAAAATTCATATTTGTTTTACTAAACATATAAATTTTGATTTCCTTTGGAAATTTGATTTCATGCAATAAACAATCCTAATTTTAATGTATTTATGGTATAACTGTGGGTAAGTAATATTTTATGAACCAAATCCTTAAGTAAATGGGATTTTTGCTTGATAAATGTGGATCTGCCAAGAAATTCTGAAGATCTACATTTAAACATTGCTTTATTGAAGTCTTCAGACAAAAGGCAAAATGTTTCACTGTCACTTTGACAGAAAATGTGAGTGAGATGGGACTAAAGAATAATCTGATGAGAACAACCAACCAAAGAATTTATATTTTAAATGATTATTACCCTCTCAAAATTAGTCACTACATTTTGTGTTTAAAAGGTTTTATAGAATACTTTACTAGACTTTTAGAATTCCCTTCTTCTGGGGGATTGTCTTCAGAAGTCCAAGAGTTTCTCATTTAGCCTGTACTGACACTCCACAATTTAAGATGGGCATACAACTCAGTGGATCCATGGAAAGTTGAAATTATCGTAAGTTGAAGAGGCATTTGATATACCTAAGCTGCTGGACATCATAGGTCAGCTACACAGTACACTGTAGGGTGTGATTATTTCCCCTGTGATAGCAAGGCTGACTGGGAGCTGTGGCTCCATGTTATTGCTCTGCATCACCTGAAGTATTGCACCGCATGATACTAGCCTGGGTATAGCTCCAGATTCTGGAGCTATATTTAAAGTACAGTTTCTCCTGAATTCATATTGATTTGCACCATTGAGAAATTCTATGTCAATAGATCATAAATTCAACCATTGTAGATGGGGTCTGTCTGGACTGGTAGATTAGACCTGATCCTCTCTTCTGCAGGTTAATCACATGCAGGCTCAGATATTTCAATAATTACTTTTGTTGCAAAGAAGATGGCATTAATATCCTAATAGTTGCATATACAAAGTACAGTGGGGAGGGAGAACTTAATTATATCTTGGATGTCATGAGGTGATACTATTTTAATAGGGCCAAAACTTATAAATTGTGTTATAAATTTTTAATGTTTTTTTCTATTTCCAAAGTTACTGTTTACTTTAGAAAGTATTGAAAATTTGAGAAGTACAAAGAGACCAAGGAAAAATTCTAATATCACCATTATTATTTTTATTTGTAGTTTTTTCCTTTAGCTGTTTTTAACTTGTCATTTTTCATTTTATAATAAGGACAATTCTCTATGTCAATGTTTTTTCTGCAATGTCATTTTAAATGATAGAATGTGATTTGTAAAGTGACCTATTTAAATAGTAATTCATTTGTTTATTTTATTTGCTTTTTTTTTTAGATATACATGACAGTAAAGTGTATTTAAAATTTTTTTTTGTAGTTGTAGCTGAACAGTATGTCTTTTTTTATTTGTTTATTTTTATGTGGTGCTAAGGATTGAATCCAGTGCCTCACACATACTAGGCAAGTGCTCTGCTACTGAGCCCCAGATCCAGTCACAGTAAAGTGTATTTTGACATAGTATACATACACAGAGTATAAAATTCTAACTAGGATCCTATTCTTGTGGTTGTACATGATGTGGAGTTTAACTGGCTGTGTATTCATATATGAACATAGGAAAGTGAAACAATAATAATTTATTGAATATTTAGATTTTTTTTCTTTTTCCTACTATAAAAACACTGTGAGCAACATATTTGTGAATGTGGCTGATTCTTTTAATTCTTATTTTGTCAAAGTAATACATTCACTTAGTTTAAAACTATTAATAGTTGTTAAAGGCCTACTAGAAAATACAGTGATTCCTTGCCTACTCTTTCTAGTCCTTTTTTTAAAAACTTTTTATCTGTTTCTTCTGGTTATTATATCATGTTTAATTTTATACTCACACATTGCTCTCTTAATTTATTTTAGACATTGTCCATTAACTTTATATTATATCTTTGCGGATTTTATACTTTTATATTACCATCTTATTGCTCCTATTTCCAATATAGTTAAATTATCACGTTAGGCTAATTTGTGGTGTGACAGTAAGATACTGTGTAGATCTTTTCATAGTTGACTATTGAAATGCAATCTGCTGAAAAATTTGCTCCTGACTTTTTGTTTTTCATGAAGTTAATAATTACCTTGTATTTCATTTGGCTTGGTTTCTGGGTCTCACATAATAATTTTCTATACATTTTATGGGTTTCTTCTTATAATTTTCTATAAAGAGATTTACCTATAATTATTTATCTGTTTGCATTTTTTTTCTTGAAGACAATCTTCCAGGAGCCTTCCATTCCATTCTCCTTTTGTGTCATTCTCTAGACCTGCTCTCTTCCTGCTATTTTTCCTTTGCTGTTAACCTGGGAACTTTGTTGTCTTTTCTTGAATCTTATGTTGTATCTCCATCCCTGTAGTATTTCTCTGAGAAAGATTATGTGAGATAAAATATCTTTATTGGATAATTTCCTCATTTAATTGATAATTTGCCTGAATAATTAAATTCTAAATTGGAAGTAATTTTCCTTAAGAAGTTTTAAGTGTGTGCTTCGTTGTAGAGTATGGTTGTTTTTCCCTGTGATCACGTGACTGACTGGGAGCTGTGACTTGCTGCCACCCTGCAACATCACCAGAGTTAGCATATTACTAGCCTGCATAAAAATCCAAATTCATAAGTTTTTATTGTTATTGCAAAGTCCAAAGCCTTTTTGATCCCTGATCAACTGTATAGGAAAAATAAGTAGAAGAGGAATGTTGGGTATAATGGTATGATATTTTAAAGTCTTTACAGGTGGAGAAGGTGATAAAAGGGATTGAAGGCAGAAAGACTGATAGGCCAGGTAACATCAGATTGTCCACTATGTTTAGAGAATAAAGGCAGCTAAGTCCATGTGAGGAGAGCATTCATGCAGTTGGAACACAGTAAATTGAGGTTCCATAATGGAGGCCCCAGGCCTGGAGCTTTGAATTTGTTTTGTAAGCACTACTTTAACCCAGCTATCATCAGTTTTATGAAGCATTCCTTGACTTATGGAAGGTCAAATGAAATGATGTCTGGTTCATCCTCCGCTAGTACTTTGCATGTGTCTTTGTGTTTGCATGTGTGTTTGTGTGCACACATGTATACTCTTATGTATGTGAGTATCTCCCTTATAATTAGACTGGGTCCTCGGGGTATGGAGTAGTGACATAATTATGCATATTAAAGCACAGAAGATCAGTCCTTAACATATGTAGGGGTTGGGATGACATTGAAAACTGGAGAATGGCTAGTACGAAGGAAATTAAAGGACAAGAGAACAGAAGGTCATTCATTGCATTGTTCAGATTTGAAGAAATGAGCCTCTGATGAATTAGTCTACTGAGACTGGGAGGGATACTGCTTTAAACAGTTACATTCTGATTATTCCCATGAGGCTAAAATTTTAGTATTACAAATAAGGGATTTTCACTGAGGTGAATGATTTCTTAGAAAAAGTAAAGAGTTACTTAAAGGTTTTGCTTATGAGTTTGTTTATTGATAGATCACTCAAAAACTTGGACATTTAAAAATATATTTAAAAAGACACACCATATAACACATCACATATTTTTAAAATAACATGCTAGTCCTCAGTCTTTATTTTCTAAGAAACTTTTAGATTGGGTAATGCTCTACCAAGAATGGACAAATAAATGTCTGTAGGAAGATTTCATGATGCTTATTATAATTTATTAATCATTTTGTGTATGTCAATCCTTGTGCCAAATAAGTAAGGGACACTGTCTCATTTAGCAGCACTCATGATAGGGTTAGTTTTGTTTATCTTTAGATGAGGTAATTGAAACAGAGAGTTTCCAATTTTTGTGTTAGTTTATTAGGTAGTAGGTAGCAGAACAATTATGCTTGTCTCTAGTTTGTGTGTCTTTTCGTCATTAAGCATAGTTCTTTCCAAGTACTGTGGGAAAGATCTTAAAGAATATTAATCTTGTAGGTGACATCACATATGAATACTGTATCTCACCTGCCCTATCATCATGTTGTTTACAATTTCTTATAGTGGATAATTTCTCAGGATTATTGTTTTTGGGAGGTGCTTATAAAATTGGGTATGTAGCACTGGCTACTATACTTTCATAAAGGAAGAATAATGATCCATTATGAGATTATCACTGTTATATTTTTTCTTTCCTATTTAGAGAGTAAGTGTTTTCTTGGAAAAACTTTCAGTATTTATTAAGACAACATTACTATCCTTGTGTAATGTGTGTGACTGATATAGTTTTATGTTAAATTTACTTTTTATACTGTCTCATACTATTCTTTCACAAACCATATAAAGCTTCCCCAACTGCTATTTCTTCTTAGTGGTAACTTTAAGAAGTCACATGTTTCTTCCTGAGCACCCAACCGTTTGGTTTTCTGTCAGATGTTTAGCAGGGCTTCAGCAAGTTGTTTTATAGTGAATGTCTTCAAGAGGCAACTTATGCGGCAGAGCGCTGCAGAGAGACACCTGTAGAGATCAGCACACCTGCCCTCCAGCAAAAGACAGTAATTAGTTGCTCATACTCCCTTGCAAACTTCCCCAGTGTTGTTGCACATGAAACACACAGATCACAGCAATGCTGTCATGAGCTCTGCACTGTTGGAGTTGTTTATGCCCATTCAATTTTTAATGTTCCTATAAGACATTTTGATGGGAACCCTGAGCCCAAAGGGATTTGCATGCTTGATCAAACTTGTGATGATTTAAATATAGAAATAAAGAGAAACCTTTGGACTACTTTGACTGTTAACTTTTAGGGCAACGTTAGTGGAAAACATTAACATGATACTTGAGGCAAAGATGTGTTTGATCAACCTTCACAACATTTTGTTTCTTGACAGCAGGTATAGCTGCAGTAAATCTAAACAAATCCTTTAATACTTATAGATCCAAGTGCTTGTGAATATTTGGATGGCATGGTCTGCATATTTTAAAAGATGATTTTTATACCAACCAATATTATTGAAATTGAATCAATGTCAAATACCAAATCTGTAATCCTTCTGCATCATGTACTGCTTATAGTATTCAAGGGAGATGACAGGTGATTGAATTTTAGTTTAGTAGTAGTACATATGAATTAGTTTTTTTGGGGCAAATTAATTTATTACTTGAGGAATTTGGGAGTCTTTTTATATTACTGTTTCAATTTTAACACTCTGTGTGGCCTTGATAGATACCATGTGGGATAAATACTAGTTCTTTACTAGGTGACTTTTCAAGTTGTTTTTAACCGTAGGATTAGTTCTTTGATTACATTTGAATGTTATTAATATACAGCTTCATGAAAGGTACTTTATTGTTTCTTAAATATTTAGTTTGCAAAAATGCTACCATTCCTAATATCATAACAAGTTCAGTTCTCTCTTATTCCAAGAAAAAAATGACCCCAGCGCCTCATCATTCAAACATAGTCTGGTAGATATACATGCTTCTTAAATTGGTTTTCAGAGACAAATTGGTCTTATGGAATTGTCAGATTATAGTAGAACTAAAGAAGATGTTATACAGCATCAGACTGTCACTGACAGAGCTGGAAAACTTCGATGCTAATGAATTCAGTCGTCTCATTGTGCTTCACAATTTTCCCTCATTAATACATAGGTAGAATTTTACAGTGGGTTTCTGAACATAGTTATTCATTAGCACTTCAGTGAAAAATGGAATGAATGATGTGAATGTTAAAAAGCTTACCTCTACATTTTATGTTTTCCTCCCCTACTTAGCTATATTAAAGCCTAAATGTGGATGATCTGGGCTGCTTCACTTGAGGGCTGATCATTATGGTGCTAGCAAAACAGTAGTAAAACGTTTCTTCCATACAGGTTGATTAAGGAATTTCACAAAAGTCATTCAATAAGAATTGTTGTTTCTATCATGGTTTTTGGAATTCCTAATAACTTAATGGTGCACATTTGACAGTCTGTTTTTTTATATAAACTTTGTCCACATGCCCTGGTTTGTGTATCTCTTCATCATTAAGCATAGATAGTCCTTTCCAAGCACTGTGGGAAAGTTCTTAAGAAATATTGATTGTATTAGTGAAGGACTGAAAATAATGTGAAGTGAATGTGAATAGCTTAATGCTATGGCTAAAAAGTGGATCATATTTAACACTTAAGTAACAGAAACAGCTTTATCTCTTGTCTATTTTTTTCAGTATTACCTTATTGATTTTTTTCTAGAATAAGTTCCTATAATTTAATTTTTAACATTTTTCTTCTATTGGTGCCTCAAAAATATTCTGTAAAAATATTCTGTAAAAAACACTTTATTTTATTATCAAAGTTAAATTCTGTTGAGTCACAATCTGGATTCATTTAGCTACATAGCTTTATTGTCTAATATTCTGTACCCATTGTTTCTCCACCTGTGTAGAAGAGACAGTCATATTTCCTCCCGGAGTCATGTCTTGGTCTCTCAGCTCCACTCTTATAAATTCCTGAATTACTTCTGTTTTAGACCCATCAGTTGAGAAGTAAATCATGTGTGTCTCTATTTTTGGACAATACATGTTTCTCCCACTAGCTCATAACTGCATTATCATTTCTCTTTTGTTTTTAGATTTCAGTCCTTTCCTTTCTGGGCTATGGGAGAATGCTAAGTACTCTGTGTTCATATTGCACTCTGTGATACTGTAAACAATGTGCACTCTAAGTAATCTCCAGCTTTCCAGTAGGAAAAAAAGCTTCTTCTTGAAGAAAGTGAGAAGGGAAGACAGACAGAAAGACAGGCAAAAAGGAAGATAAAAATGAAAGAAGAAAGAAAGGAAGGAGGGACCAGTAAGAGTATTGGGGGTGGGGGAAGGAAATTTTGAAATTTTAAAAACTTGAGTTTAAAGTTTGATTCCACTTACTAGGGTACCAAGGATTGAACTCAGGGGCGCTAGATCACTGAGCCCCATCCCCAGCCCTATTTTGTATTTTATTTAGAGACAAGGTCTCACTGTGTTGCTTTGTGCCTTGCTTTTGCTGAGTCTGGCTTTGAATTGGGATCCTCCTGCCTCAGTCTCTGGAGCCACGGAGCCAGGCTAGAATTTGCATTTCTTAACAAGTTCTCAGATGGTGCTGATGCTGCTGCTGGTCCAGAGACCACACTTTGAGAGTCAGTAATGTATAGTGTGTTTCTCAAGTTCTCAACCCTAGGTCTATATCTGAAGAGCTTCTAAAAATTACTGACGAAACCAGAACCTTTGTTCTGGTACCTAAGTGTTTTTTTTTTTTTTTTTTAGTTTTAAGCTCTCTGGGTGATTCTAGTGTGGAGCTAAAGGTAGAAAGCAGCATTCTGCCTAAAACTAGGCTCAAGCTGGGTACTAAGCAGAGCAGCTGAACCTGAGCTCTCCAGGATTCTCAGTGAAGTAAGGCTGTGGAAGTGTCCCGTTTTTTTTGTGCTGTCATTTTTAAAACAATTGCTTCAGCCTAGACTTCTTTTATTATCCTACCTGTTCTAATTGTTCATGTGTGTTGCTTGTATTTCTACATCCGTCTTCATCCTCAAACAATGTGCCTTCCTCAACATCTAGGGTGAATTTTATGTTAATATATGGCAGAAACAACTACTTAACAAGAGTGGATTTGAAGTATAAGGTAAATAAAGAAATATATCTAATTTAAACAATCACATTAACAAGTTAATGTACTTTTAGAGTTATGACTGTGAATTTGTTCCTTTTTCCCTGAGAATTTCTTAGAAATTTTATGTTTTGTTTTAGGGAACTCAATTGTTGTGCACCCAGGAGTATATAAGTTAAAAAGTACTAGATTAATTAATTAAAGGAGTCACTTCTGCTATTTGAGTCTATCAATAAATGTATATAAAGCAAGGCATTTGAGTCTGTCAATAAATATATACAAACCAATCATTTACGAGATAAGAGTGAGCAAAATACCACATAATTTAATTAATCTTTAAGGAATGAAATTATAAATCTCTATGTAAATGATTAAGGTTATCATTGGTTATCACCCTTTATTGATACCTACACACTGTTAATTCTTCTTTGTCCAGCTGAGTCTTATTAAAACTTATGACTTTTATTAAAAGATTTAAAATTTACCAGTTGAAAAACTCTTGCTTCACACTGTCACCTTTAATCTTAACAAAGTCTGTTAAACAGTATTTTGCAAAGGGAAAAAGTCAGTATTTGTTTCCTTGAAAAAATAATAAATTGTAATTCATTTTAAATCATGCTAGAGGTGAGCAATTGCTGTATACTACTAGATCTTTTGATAGTTGTTTCTTTAAAATGCAAATTTTAGGTTTACAAAGATTTAGTGCTTTTATTTAAGAAATTTGCCTAGAGGCTAGAATGGTAGGCTTTAGGGAGATATCTAGTTTGGTGTGAAATAAATAGTTGCTAAAGGATAACATGAATGGGGTCCCAGAAGATGAACTAGAGAGCTAAGACCGATTGAGGAAAACTGATTGTACTTCATTTCATTTGGCTAAAAATATCACTGAATTAAAAATGAAGATAATCAACAATGGCAGTACAATGCAAATCAACGGAAATAAATAATTTTCTGTGGATTTTGTGAAAAGTTTTGACATGGGAGACCTTTAAAGATAAGGAATATATAGTAATATATTTCTAACAAAACAAGCTTGGCTCATCTTTAAAAGTCAGCCTCATCTCACAGCTTTGGAAGGGAAGGTCCTCTCTTGCTCAAGCAAGAAAGAGTAGGACACCCATCTGGCCAGTAAGTCATTCAGCAACATCACTTATGGTCATCAAGGTGACAGATGACCCTCACATTCCAAAGAAAAGGATTCAGGTTGCTATCTTGGGTTGGCAACTTTAGGTATTTTAAGTTTGCAAGCATTAAGCAAATAACTTAACTGTTAAGACTGTAGCTTTAGGGAAGTTTTGTTTTAAGAGGTCAAACACCAGCTTTGCAACATAGCTCTTCTACCTCTTTGACTTCTTAAGAGATTTATTTTTCCTAAATAACATGATTTTTTAAAATATAGTTTTATATTGATAGTTTATTGAACTAATTGACTGTTTAAATGTTTATATATGTCTTTTTGGTGATCTTTCAGCACATTGATGCTGAGATAGACCATTTGAACAGCATTACCCAGTATCTGAGATGGCCTCTGTGTGCATTTTTCTGTTTCTGTCTTTGGTAGTAGAGGTGCAGAGGACTGAGGTAACAATGGTGCATCTTTGTGGTATGCCAGTCTCTTTTATCCAGGCTGAAAGTCCTTAATCTTGTTAACATCTAAGACTCCTTTATGCATGTAAGAATAATATATTTGCACAGTTTTTACTATTCAACAGCATTTTATTTATTTTTATTTTTGGACTTTAAGATTATTTTAAAAAATTTAAAACACCATGTTCACATGTTCACTTGGTTTAAATTCAAAAAGTACAAAAGTTTTTACTGCTAAAAGGTTATGAGTCTTCCATTCTATACCCTAGTCTCTTGACTCTCACTTCCTTTATGTTCTTACAGTTAGTTTTGTCAGTTGTTTTGGTGTATCCTTTTTTTAAATGTAATTTTTTAATTTATATATGACAGCAGAATGCATTACAATTCTTATTACATATATAGTAAACAAATTTTCATATCTCTGGTTGTATACATAGTATATTCACATATAATTTGTATCTTGTGTCTTCATACCTGTACTTTAGATAATAATGATCATCACATTCCCCCATCATTAATTAACTCATGCCCCCTCCCTTCCCTTCCAACCCTCTGCCCTATCTAGAGTTCTTCTATACCTTCCATGCTCCTCTCCCTATCCCACTATGAATCAGCCTCTTTATATCAAAGAAAATATTTGGCATTTGGTTTTTTGGGATTGGCTAACTTCACTTAGCATTATCTTCCCTAACTCCATCCATTTACCTGCAAATGCCATGATTTTATTCTCTTTTATTGCTGAGTAAAATTCCATTGTGTATATATGCCACATTTTAAAAAATCCATTCATCTGTTGAAGGGCATTTAGGTTGGATCCACAGTTTAGCTATTGTGAATTGTGCTGGTATAAACATTGATGTGGCTGTGTCCCTGTAGTATGTTGTTTTTAAGTCTTTTGGGTATAGACCGAGGGGAGGGAAGCTGGGTCAAATAGTGGTTCCATTCCCAATTATCCAAGAAATCTCCATACTGCTTTCCATATTGGCTGCACCAATTTGCAGTCCCACCAGCAGTGTATTAGTGTACCTTTTCCCCCACATCCTCGCCAACCCTTATTGTTTGTCTTCGTAACAGCTGCCATTCTGACTGGAATGAGATAAAATGTTAGAGTGGTTTTGATTTGCATTTCTCTAATTCCTAGTGATGATGAACATTTTTTCATGTATTTGTTGATTGATTGTACATCATCTTCTAACAAGTGTCTGTTCAGGGGTTATTTGTGTTTTTGGTGTTTAGCTTTTTGAATTCTTTATAAACCCTAGTGATTAGTGCTCTATCTGATGTGTGAGGGGTAAAGATTTGCTCCCAAGATGTAGGCTCTCTATTCCCCTCACAGATGGTTTCTTTTGCCGTGTAGAAGCTTTTTAGTTTGAGTTGGTGTATCCTTTTAAAGATAAGCATGCGTATTCAATCAATTTTTTTGTCTTTGCCCAAGCATTTATTTATATATTGACCTTGTGAATATTGTTTTTTGGAATATGTTAAAAAATGCCAAGTTTCATTTAAAATATCAAAGGTAGTATAGTCCTATCATTAGAGTACAAATTATTTCTGTAAGTTTTTTAAAATATTGAAATTAGTTCAAGAATTAACCCCCAAGTCCTACCACCCATACAACTTTGTGAAGAAGCAGTATATGGGGATCTTCTGAAGGTCCATGGATATGGATCAAGGTCCCACATTTCTCTGCTCTCTCAGGGGGCACATCGTGTTCTGAGGCCCTTCCACTTCTCTGTCCATAGTTATGTTTTCTGTTCATGAGGAGTTATCTTTTGAACATCTTAGGCTCACAGAAGGCTCTTTTGTGTTCTGTAGATGATTTCATTCGTGTACCCTCCTTCTTTTATATAGTTTTGCTTCTGAATTTCAATTTTCTATGAGTTTTTATATTTATATTCATACTTGGAAGAAGCTGTATTTTACTTTTTGTGGTGCTGGGATTAAACTCCAGTTCCTTGTGCATGTTAGACAAATGCCCTACTGCTGGCTTACATCTTCAGTCCTGGAAACTTTGTTTAATCTGATTTTTTCTAGTCCTAGTTAAGTAGCTAAGTGTAATAATACTGGGAACCATTTGAAGCTGGCTGTTCTTTTGAATTACACTTCTATCCAGTGGTGGTTGAGAGGATGAAATTTGGAACAAGGCTGCCCGGGTGTGAGGTCTTGCTCTGTTGCTTACTGAGAATATGGTCTGGACAAGTTGCCTAACCCTTTTAGTTTCTGCTTTTAGTTTCCTACATTGTTAATTAGGAAGATAACAATATTATCTACTTCAGAGGTGTGCTATTATATTATGTAATATCCTCATGTAACACATATCAAATGTTTGCTACTTGTATTTTTATATGTTTGTGATTTTATTAGACCTTTGCAGGATATGATTTAGTATTTTGACATTATAATTTTCAGCATTTTTGTATTTGGCTAAAGCAGTTATTTAACTCTGGATTCCAGGACATAACCTTCTTATTTTAACAGTAACTATAAATCTGTCCATAAACTGTTTGGATTAAATAGTAGGTTTCTATACTATAGTATAGAAAAGTATTTTTTCCCCTCATTTTCTTAACCTTATTGTTTGTGAATACTGTTTCCTAACTTCTGTATTCTTTTTTTATGTGTAGAGCAGTATGATTTCCTATAATGATAATGCAAATCACATACCTAAAAAAAGTTTTAGTAGCCACTTTAAAAAGTAAAAAGAAATGTGCTTAATTCATTTTACCAATGTAGTTTAACACAGTGTATAAACTATTATTTTAACAGTATAAAATGATTCAGATATTTCTCATTCTTTTTTTTTTTTTTTGCATTGTCTTTAAAACCCTGTATATTTTCCATTTATGGTACCTTTCAATTAAGTGTAGCCATATTTCAAGTGCTCAATAAGCACACCTGGCTAGTGGTATTGGATAGCAGTAATAGAGTCTGAACTTCTTTTAAAGTTGTCTTTTTACTTAGGGAGGGTTTTATAATATGGTACAACAACTGATAAAGTGAGATGTACAAATAGGTCGATAGAAATGATTAGCTTATAGTATTGAAGAAACCAGGGGACAGGTTTGTACTGGGTGTGATAAATGAATATATAGATTTAATTGAAGTTCTGAAGTTAGGAAACAGGATGAAACCCTAAGACTTCAAAGAGTAAAGCCTTGGAAAACTCCTAGAAAAGGAGACTGTTGTAAAACAGCGAAAACCCATCAGCTGGAGGAGAACTGTAAGGCAGTGGTGCAGTGGAAACCAGCAGGAGGTAATTTCAAAGAGACAGGTTAGTAGAAGTGCCCCATGCCATAGTACAGTAAAGAATGAAAGTGTACAACTGGTTGGTTTTGTCCAACCCGAGTAGCTATTTCAGTAAAGACAGGAAAATCAAGATGTGTTAATTGAGCATTGAATGAAAGTTGAAGTAAGGACAATGAACGTCCATTATTGTTTTTGGAAGCTTGATAGGGATAGTTGGTAATAAGTATATTATTGGCAGAGGAGCAGGAGCCAGTGAAGAGGACAAGATTGGAGCTAGAGGTAAAGAAGGAAAATGATGGACGAAATTCCTAGAAATGGCAGAATAAATAGGATTCAGTACACAGGTAGAGGGTTCAGTAGTGGAAAAAAAAGAGGGGCAACCATGAGACAGGAGTTTAGATGTTATGAAATGGGAGAATATATATGATAGAGTGGTTTCTCAGTTGCAGGTAACAGCTAGTTTGAGTTGCAGATAGCTAGGTGTTTAAACATACTCAGTTATATTACATGCTTCTTAATTTCTAGAAGTGCTACAGAACCAAACTTGACTGTTAATAGCTAGGAATAGCCCAAGCCAAGATAAACACACTATGATACTATTTTAGGAGACACTCATTGCTGTTTGCTAGGAATCTCAAAAATACAAAATGTTTTCACCCAAGATGTGATCTTGTAGTTGGCCACAACTTTTATTTTGGTTTACTTCTGTTTTGTAAATCTTGTATGGCTTTGATTGAACCTGGGTTTCCTGTGGAAGAATGAGTTGAACATGTAGTTTTTAGAGTTTTAATTTTTTCTCCTTAAATAAGGAGGTTGGTGCATGCTGGAAAGGGACTACAGTCCTACTGTGGTTCAATTTCTTGATCTTTCATAAGTTATAGTAAAGTTGTAAGTCAGGGAGACAGTCATTTGAAGGGGTAACTAACCTGGATGGTCTGCTTAGAAAATGACTTACTTATATGGCTCTTAAGTTGATTTTGGCTATTTGGCAAGAGACATTTGTACCTTTCTTGAGTGCCTTCACAACTAGCAACTGGCAGCTGACTTCTTCCAAAACGAGTGATCCAGGACAGCAAAGAGGAAACTGCAGCATGGTTTTAGGATAGACACCATGGATTCCACTGTGTTCTTCTGGTCACTCACACCAACCCTGATATGGGATATGGGACAATATATACAAAGGCATGTATTCCCTAGAGGTAAGGATTATTGGGGTCCTTTTGGGCAACCTTACACCCTCTTTCTTTGGCAGAAGTTAATCAGATTCATCTGTAGGAACAAAAACCAAAATTCTTTTAATTGAATGGAATTTGATGAAAATTTAGATAGAATGTGATTCTTTGTGTTAAGGGTACAAAGTATGTAGTGTCATCAGCCAGTTTATTTTATTTTATTAAATTAAAAGCATTTTTATTGTGCATTATAACTACACATAATAGTTGGATTCATTGTGACAAACTTGTTCGTGTATGTAGCATAAAATGTCAGTTTAATTCCCATTTCCCTCTACTCCTCCCTCCCTCTGTTCCCCTTTCCCTACTCCATTGGTCTCCCTTCTATTTTCATGGGATCACTACTCCCTTTTCCCTTTTTTATTCTCTAGTTTCCACATATTACATGAAACATATGACCTTTTTTTTTTTTTTGGTAAGTGCTGTGCAATGACATATTCTCAGGCTGTTTTTTTTTTTTTTAAATTATGTTTTAGCTGTAGTTGGACACAATACCTTCATTTTATTTATTTTATGTGGTGTTGAGGATCAAACCCAGAGCCTCGCATTTGCTAGGCAAGCACTCTTCTGCTGAGCCACAACCCCAGTCCCTCAGGCTTATCCTCTAAGGGTAGAATGTATCAAAAAATCATCACTCATTCTAGGTGTGTGCATTTTGGAGTGTGCAGACAATGAAGTTGTAATACTTTGCTTCCATAGTTCTTATTCTGTTCTTACTTCTGAAATGCAGGTGTCTGAATAGCTGTTGCCATGGTTCTTTCTTGGTCTCAATTGTCTAAGACCCTGACTGACTTTGAGAATTGGAGTGAAGATCTCTGTGACTTAATAGATTGTATATATAGGTCATTCTCTCATGCTTTGATCACATTTTCTTGTTTATTTCTTTCATATCATGTGTCACAAATTGGAATGATATTGCTGCTGTACTTGTTTGTCTTCTGGCATCCTTCTGCTGTTCCCCAAAATTAAGCTCCAGCAGGGCAGGGCTTTGTTTGGCTTGTTCACTGCTGAATTCTCAGCATTGATAGCAGTGCCTGGTAGATGTTCAATATTATTTTGGGAGAAAATGTACTATATGATCATTATTTGAAACACGTCATTTTGAAAAGTAATTTTACCCTCTCTACTTGATTTTTATCTTTTTAGCTTGCATGTATTTATTTATTTACGACATACCTGCTCCAGGATGTTCTCTGTGGCTATGAATGCTTTCCCATCTTGTTCATAGTTGGTTCCTGGAAATTTCTCCATGGTTTCTTTCTGATACAAGTTATTATGACTTTGTTATTTCTGCTAAAAATTTATTATTTTAAGAGATGTGTTTGGCTAATTTTGTAATTTTGTGCTATGTGAACTGTTTGGGAGCCACATTTCCTTTTGCTTTTATTGGTTCTCTCTTTTTTTTTTTTTTGCTTTTCAGATGGTCCTTTTTTTTTTCCCCAGTTCTGACCCCATCAGCATTGTTATACTATACCTCTGACTTTAATATATGCAGCACATGTTATCTACTATGGGGTATATGGTAACATCTTAGTTATTTTCAAGACTGTACAAGGCCTTTAGGGAACATAGGGTTGTGTGAGTTAAGTAATAGTTTACATCTGATGTATTGCTTTCCAGAAAGTAGTGTTCCTAATGTATTTTCCCCAGATCAGCAAGTGTTTGTGTACTTCTGTTTGGGATGAAAACCTCAAACCTGGACTGATTATCCATATGCATTCCAACTCCCCCTTGAGATTTTAAGCAGTTCTCTGCAGAGGTTTTTGACAGTTTTTTGGATTATGGGCCTTCTTGCAAATTTGACAAACTATTGACCTTCTCTCTAGAGACATATCCATTTACATAAACCCACAAACTTTACGTTCTTCATACAGGAGTACATAGACTTCTGAAAATCATCCATTGACCAAGGTTAAGGACATTTAATCTGAATTATTATTATTATTATTATTATTATTAATTGATTTGGGGAATCCTTGGGAAGACTGAAGAAGCTCTTACTAATTAAAAATAAGTATAGAATCACTGAGCACATTTCTATTCTTAGACATTCTTTTCCCATCTTGTAATATCCAAGAGACAGACCAGATAATCCAAGTCAGCTCTTGTCCAGATCAAGATTCAGAATTCAGACTGGATTTATTTTTAAGATAACAACTTAATTATGTCCTTTGTGATCTGGCAGATACCTTTGCATTAGGCCTGAATCGACATCTGCAGAGATATTGGTATATCTGGTTTATCAGGTAAGTGAATTTTGTGTAATTTTTGTGTCTCCATCAATTTAGTCCTTTGGCAGTCTGTGACGTTTTCTATCATGTGCTGTTTATTGCAATGTGGGTCAGTAAGATGATCAAAGTTTCTAAAGAGAAGGAAGCAGTGTTTCGTAAGTTTTACCAGATCACTTCCCTGCTGCTTGAAGTCAGATTTCTTTATTTTTATTTTATCTCATTATTATTTCATATATTCATACTTCTATAGTAGATTAAAATTCCTCACTCCTCTTTCTATGCATATACTTTAGAGGTTGTGGACAGCTCTCATATTGTTTCTTGGTTGTCAGCCAAGTTGTACACATTTAACTCCTTTAATCTTTCTTTGTAGTCAAGTTAGCTTGGCTGCTTTTTCCAGATTCCCCCCCCCCCCACCACAACCCCCCAAATTTCATCTCCACCATTGACAAATAGGAAAGAAAAAAGAAAAAAAAAAGCCCATTGCTTGGCTTCTTCTACACCTTTTATTATTTTTTGATTTCTGGTTTTACCTCCTATTGCTTGTTGAACTAAAGTTCATTGAGCCATTGGCAATACATAAACTCCTTGCCTACAACTATCAGTGTCCCATGTAGTAATAACATCAGCAGTATATCCTAGAGCAAAGAAAAGAAAATGTAAAAGGAGAACACTGAGGAGCAACATAAAGCATTCTTTAATTACACAGAAGATTTAGACATGCCAAACAAAGTAAATAATTGTACCTGAACCCTTTAACACAGCTTTTGTTGTCCCTAAGTATTGAGTATAAGCATAGGCATGAATCTGAATAATAAGAGAAGCATGAATATTGTTTGAAGTTTGGCCACTGCTCTCACTTGGTTTCTTCCCCATGTTCTCACTCCCCTACTGCCTTTTCCAACACTGATCGTGACTTGCTATCAGATTCTGTGGCCCTGAACAAAACTGGGCAGGGGATCATTTTGTGAGAAATTAGATAGGCTCAGGTGGTGAATGCTCCATGTCTCCATGTGTGACATCTGAGGCAAGTGCTTTAGTGTTTGCTATTTCTATAACAGCCATTGGTTTTCTTTTAACAGTTGATTTGATGGAGATTTGCGGGAGGAAAAGACTGGTAGACTTTTAGTATTATTTATCAGCACTGTATTAGTTGTGTAACTCCTCCCCCCTCCTCCCCTGATTGGCAGGGAGAAACATACTGTTTTTGTATGATACTGAGCTTAGTGTGAAAATATGCCAGCATGGGATCTGGTCTTGTCACAGTTCATTCTTTCTTTTCATTTGGTGTGTAGAAAATGGACCTCCACTTCTACTTATCTTGTGCATTAGAGAGAAAAAGGTCACACTCTCAGAGATGATAGTTTATTGGTGTTTTTAGTCACCAGATTCAGATAGTATATTTAGTTGAAGGTTGAAATAGCACACACTTGGCTTTCTCGTTTGTTTTAGCTTTGCTTCTAGTACAGAATTGAATAGGATAGAAGAGACGGTTTTTCTGTTTGTATCTGTGGCAACTTTCTAGATGATTTGTGGTTTAATCCTTTACACATTCTTTTTTCAGTCATTTACCATGTCTTTCCTTGTGAAGGCATAAGACATTCAGATTCTAATGTTATAATTTTTTCCTCAGATTATTAAATCTGGAGAAATCAGGGTCAGAATAGCAGCTGATTTACTTTCCTATGTCTTGTGACCTAAAAATTATAATAATTATGTTAGTTCTTCTTCTTCTCCTTTTTTTTTGCTGAATTTCATGGGCTACCTTCATACTATCAGATTTTAAATAAGATTATGTGATTGTGAATCATATATTTCTTGGTCTCAGGCCTCTTAAGCAGGTAGCTTTATGACTTGGATGCTTTGTAAACCTGATTTTTTAAATAATGTTAATCTCTCACATGGCTCAAACTGTCAACATTTTATACTCAACATTAATTGTGTTAGGCAATTGATACATTCTTTACCATAACTCTTGTTTCTTGAATCTTTTCAAAACCTGTCAAAGAAAACAAAAAGCTAACCTAACTTTAAAGGGTCTAAAAAGAAAAAAATTCCCCCAACCCATACTATATTATTCTTTGTTCTCTATTTGCATCAAAGTGACAATCCCACACTGTCTCAATTGAGGGAGTCTAGCACAAAAATAACAAACAGCCTGGCACTGCTATAGGCTTGCAGCCAAAATGTTTTGTGTAGCTTGGTTCTGGCAGTGGTTTTTGTGAGGCAGAGGGTCTACCCTTACAGCATCACTGAAGGAAGGCAAACAGCCGATTTCTTTCTTATACCCATTTTCCCCCCTCTTGTCTTCCTCTATCTTCATGCAGAGCACCATTGTGAGGGAGTGGGGGAAACATTTTTTTTTTTTTTCCTGAAGTAGAAATGCCATTCTCCTCACAACTCCTACATTTAGTAAATGGCATTGTTTCCCATAGAAGCTTGTGCTAAATTTGCCTTTTCCAGCTTTCGTAGAGACTTCCTTTACAGTTGCATTTTTGCCATACTTTGCAAAAAGCCTCCCTGAATATTGCTAACTTTGGTCATGTTGACATTGTATTTTTGATTGGTTGGAATCTTGTCTTCATCACAGCTTATTATTTGAATTTGAAACTTTTCAGTAATGTTTACTCATATTATATGCATTTTTACGCCAGTATATCTCTTGTTGAGACCCAAAAGTCTGCCATTGTTTTCTATTTTTGTCTCAAACTCAGGGTCAGCTCATATCTTTTACAAATTGAGTACTCATTTTTAGACTGTCTGATAAGTATTGTTAGATAAGCAAGTGAATTTCCAGGAAAATAAAAGATGTGCCTTTAAGTTTTATTTTTGAAATCAAACTGCAAAGTAAAACAGAAGCGCTTTTATGCTTCTTGACTCTTACTGAATTATAGTTGGTGACCTACTGTTAAGAGTGTGAAAATGTGGTGTCTTGAGTTTTAAATGGAGATGATATGTGCAGGAGACTAGATTTTCACAATGAGCAAGCATTCTGTGAAATTTCGTAGAATGTTCTTCAAAATGTAAATGTGTTTTGTGTTGTATTAAAAAAATTCTTTACTTTCAGGGGATCTATTTTAAAAATCAGTGTTTTATAATCAAGGTAAGAATAATGAAATAGAAAGGAATTTTTAAAGAAGATTAGTATTAGTGTAACTGATTTTTATTTTTAAATTGTCAATGATTATTGGTAATAAGAAAATTATTTTGGGAAGAAAAGTTCATGCATTTTTGTAACAGTGTTACAAATGTGCCTGAAAAGAAGTATAAACAGGGTTCTTGTTAGTTATTAATGTGAAACATTTTGTATGCCATACATACTAGGAAATATATCTACTATGGATGTATTAACAAAAAAATTGTGCAATGTAACAGTTTTTCCCCCAGATGTTTATTTTTAATTTAGAAAATGTTTTACAGTCATTAAAAGATTTGTAAAACAGGTATATCTGAAGTATGCATTAAATAAACTCACCTGTTATTTTCCTTTATTCAAGACAGGTTCAGCAACATATTGGATCATTACTTTAGCAAAACAAACAAATACTCAAGTTGCTTTTTGTGTATGATGCACATGTAATAAATGCTACGAATCCCTTTTATCCTTAATGTTGTCTTTTAAAACATATACTTAAGCACCTTGTTTTATGCAACGCTATGGAAAAGAATCTGGGTGAGAGATCTGTTAAGTTACATTGATTGACTCTTTAGGTTGACATTTAAGTTTCTGAATTATGACAATACCGAGAAGGAATGCCAGTGAAAGGCTTTTTCTTTTGATCCAGGTATATTCATTACTGTCTCTCTTGAATCCTCTGTACCAATGTCTGATAATATTAGAATTGATGATTAAATATAGCACAGACAAAATCCTTTTTCATTCTGTATGCCCACATATATTGAATAATTCTTGTTGCATATTTAATATTATTTATTGATTTTAAATATGTTTTTTGCAGTGTACAATTTTTATTTGCAATTAAACCCTTTATATTTTCATAGTGGGGATATATAACTTAGAAAATGCAACATGAATTGTCTTATGTGTTTATTCTATCTACATACAGAAGCATGGGAGAAAATATAATTGAGAATTATAAATTATAATGTTTAAGCAATTTTTTGGTAAATGCTGTTGAGTTTTCATTTTTTTTGTAGGCAACAAATTCTAGGCTGTTGTTTAATTCAAAACATGCAGTAAAAACTATTATCTTTATAGTGTAATAGTATATGATTTTCGAGAATTATGTATAGTAATTTCATCATTACATTTGTGGAAACATGGAAGAATGTTTTAGATAACAGAAAAATTGGATAGATACTATATTATTTCAACTAGATTTTATTATATTAAGTACTAAGTTTATAATTACTTCAAGTATTTTATTTCTTTTGAATTTTAATGTAGCTTTCAAATATAACTTCTAGGTAGATGATTTGAATATCTGATTTAATATCAAAAAAGTAACATGGTAACAAATAATGATTTATGTGGTCAAAATTTGAATAATCTTCCCATAGACAGACAGTGTACGGGTTAGTATCAAAATTCAGTAGATGGTATTTCATTAAAGGGTACTTATTAATTAAGTTGTGTGATTTTCCTTTGTAATTTTTGATACATTTTGATTTCTCCCACTCCATGGTATTATATGATCATTCTAAAAATACTTAAATACTTTCACAAGTATTTCATATGTTTTCCATGGCATCTCACACTGCTCACTTTTTATCTATGTACCATATGAGTTCCCCCTTTTCAGGTTTACACTGCATATTTTAAGCTGCTGATAGTTTAAGTAGATTGCAAGGTAAAGTGACATTTAGCTTTTAGAGCTAGTCTCGTTTTTAGTATGAGAACAGGTCCTCCCCCCATCCTAAATCTTCTCACATTTCCTACTAAAACAATCTTGCTAACATTGAACAAAGAAATTCAGGGATTTGGCTATAGCAGCAATTGAAATGCATCAAAAAGTGGCTACTACAATACAATTTTATTAATGAATGATCTACATTGGTTCCAGCTGTGTCCATGTGATTAGGCCTTCACCAGGCAACAATGGCTATTTCCCTATTGCTTTTATTTGATTTCCAAGAATGTGTCATCTGTTACATCAGCCCTTGCCAATATGCCCCTGTAAAAGTGTTTTTTTTTTCCCCTTCTAAATTTCTGAAGCATACGTTGAATACCCACACATATCCCTGCTGAAATATTGTTTCTATTGAATAGTGGCCTGGGTTTGTATGCCTGGTCTTGCATCCCAAAATCTCAGAATATAAATTAAAGTAAATGTTTATTAAGTTTATCAGTAAATTTTCAGAAGTGTGGTTGCCTAGTAATGCTAAAGATAGACTATTTTCACTTTTACGTTTCCATCTTAATATTTTATTACAGTGGTATAATGTGTTATAGAGGTGGACAAGCTTGCAGATTGAAATGGGGATCGTCCAGATTGTTCCCTTCCCTGGACCATATGGTATAGTTCTAAAAGCCTTTTGTACGCTGTCTGTTCAGTTTATTGTAAACTCAATCTTTAATGCACCTAAAAAGATAACCAAATAAAAGTGGGCCTGAGAAAAAGGACTTTATATTATGTAAGGACCCCAGATCTATTTGTTTTAAGAGATAACTGCAGATAAAATTGAAGTTGAGATGATGTTATAAACAAGGGAACTTGTCATTCTCTGAATATGCTTTTGAGATCATATGGGTTGTCATTGAATACTGATTTTAAAATGAAAGCAGTTATGTTATCTAACTGTACTTATTATCTTTATATTTTCCATTCATGCAGATTCAGAAAGAAAACAATGTAACTTTTATCTATCTTGTAGAGGAAATCTTTACCTATGAGCAATGCTAAGTAAGATATAAACTGTGGGTGTTATACACATTAGGTTATTATTTTTTTTTTTATCTCACTGAGAATTTAGTGCTAGATAACTTTCAGTAATTTTACCCTTTTAGCTCTTACCTACACACAGAAACAGTTGATGCATTTCTAGATTTTTTTACGTTTCTTCCCCTCCCTCACAACTTATTATGGTTCTATATTTCTATTTTAGGAAAATAGGATAAAAAGTTACTTATAACCTATGCTGATTCTTGGTAAATCGGATTGAGTGATTTCTCCTAACTCTCTTTTTCTCCTTGCCTCCAAAGTAAGCCACTGTTAGAGAAGAACATTAGACGTTACCCACTGCTTTTTGGCACAGGAGATTTGAAGTTGAAATTCTACCAAATGGGGGGAAAAAGCCTGTGAAGAATGTGATTCTTTACTCTATCATTACTCTGAACCACTGAAAGGGTAACTGAGAGGAACTCAAATGTTATTGGAATGTGTAATTTTCCTTTGAATGGCCACAGTGAAATATATTTGAACAAAAAAGGCAGAAAAACTATATGTGGTGTATGGAGTTGATGGTGATTGAAATTAATGAATCTTTTCAGCACTGTGCAATAGAAATTACCCTAAGAGCAGTATATATTTAAAATTTGTCCAAGAGAAGTATACATTTGTTCCATGTTAGAGAAATTACTAGAGATAAGACATAGATAGACTATTAGAATAATTTAATAGTGCCAGTTGTGAATTGTACAGAAAATATTTGTTGGGATATATATTTTTCAAGTTTGGAAAATTTTCAAAAACTGAATCACTGATTTCAAGTGTATGTGTGAGGCCTTTCCTATTTAAAATATACTCTTACGTGATCTTTTATTTATTCCTCAGCAATGTTATAAAATGCTTATAGAACTGTAAAATATTCTCTTTGAAGTGTTAGGTCCCTCTTTCCTCCCCTGTCTCCATTCTCATTTCTTCCCCCGTACTTCTTTACCTTCAGCTATTGATTAATATATGTATATTATTACATATATGATAGATACATTCCATATTATAAAACTGTTTTATAGGTTTGGGGACTTGAAGATTTCAGTTAGGAATATAAAGAAAAATCTTACAATGACTGTGCAACAACTGGATTCCCAAGGAGAGATTTGACCATATTTATTAAAGTAATCCAGATTATTCAAGATAATAGATAAATTGTAGAAATAAAAATTCAGATTATTTTTTCTACCTAGGAAAGATTAGATCATACCTAAATCAAAAAGAGTAAGCTTTGGATCATCTAATGCTAATATCTCCCCTTTGTTGTTGATTCCTTTAAATGGGAAAAATGTCCCTGGTTCCAAATAGTGGAGAATCTTACCATTAGTAATCTAAATGAGTAAGGGTTTTATTTGTCATGTGGTAAGAAGGTGGAAGGAAGTTGGTTGATTGGTAACTGATGTCATCAGGAATCCAGGTAACATTTTTCTTTTCTGTGATTCTTAGCACTGAAATTTTACTGTTATTTGGCTGGTGACTTTTACACTTCTAGAAATTGTGTTTACTTTGAAGCAGGAAGAAAAACAAAGGGAAAGCTCAGATTTCTTCTTATAGAGACCTTTCTCCTTTTTTTTTTTTTTTTTTTAAAGGGATGCCTGCTCACAGAGCTGACTGCTATATCTTGCACAAAAGTATATATCACATAACGCTTTCCATAATGAGATAAATGGTGTTTTCACTTTCCAGCCTTTATTCTGGAGGGAGGCAAGGAGAAGAGGAATTGGACCTAATGTGCAATGAGCTGTCCTAAATCTGTCTGTTGTATCTACTGTGCTTGCTCATTTTATTTATATTGATAGCTGCTTGGACCTTTGAACTCTCTGGGTACTTGGTTTTTATAATAACTTGCTTGGCTCTTATTGAATACCCAGAGAGTGTGTTTGTCTGAGGACAAAGAACTTTAATTGGGTCCTCTTGATGTTTTATTACTTAGCACATTGGTTGAACCTCATCATCTTTTGAATGAATGAATGAATGAAAGAAGGAATAACAAATATGTCTGTTTGTATTATTGCTGTAAATCATTTATACATTCAAATGGCACTGTAATATTTTCAATTTACAAAACATTATGGACTAAATCTTGTAGTTTTTTTTAAAAAAAATGTTTTGCTATATGATTATCAGTGTAATTATGTAAAAGTTGTTTTTGAGTAGAAGATATTCTGTTATAAGGGTCGCAGGAAATCCTCAAGATGGTTTAATACCAGTGTGTGTTGGGAGCCAGTTATTCCATGACTAAGTAAAAAATATGGTTTCTTTTTCATTCTATGCATAGACTATTGTTTAAACAAAGATATTTTGTAGTACTTATATAAATCTCAGTTTTTGAACTGTTTTGAAGTATTTGTTAAAGTTTTAGTTTTTGAAGAAATAGGCAATGTTCATTCATTAGGCAAGCAGGTCATTTGATAATTTATGTTATTGACGTTTATTTACAAGAAGGAGTTATAAGATCATTGTAAGCCTCATATGGTTAAGGGAATATTAAAACAGATTTTATATTAGATGGCATTTTGGGTATATTATTTCTTTTAATTGTTGGAGTGATAGATTTATATTTTTCAATACACATGCAAATGGTTATGTAAGGTAGAATTTCATATCCAAAAGAAACCTTAAGAAATCATCTGTACATCTGCTTGTCTTGCCCTACATTGTCTTAGAAGGAAGCAGATCACCTTTTCATTCAAAATCTGCAGATAAATTTTCTCAGAATGTAACTTGGTAATGTAATCAGTGTCTTACAACTCCTCCAGTGTCTAACTGAAATTCTTTGTTGTGTTTATATTCTGTTTCTGTTATTTTGGCCTCAGAAGACAAAATGAACGACTATCTACTATCTCCCATATAGCATCCCCTATGTAACACTATTTGAATAAATCCTTCCCTTTTCATTCATGACGGCAGGGCTGTTGGTACCTTAATTACTAAAACAACCTGTGCATGGATAGAACTTATCTCAAGGCAGGAAATGTATTCAAGTGCCTGGAACTCAAATTTTCCAACTGATCAGTTTATACTTACTGAGAATAAAGGATGTCTTTTTAACATTCAGAAGCAGTCTGGGAGAAGAGTTCCTACATAACCATAATTTAGGCAAGATAGTTTCCTAGATTTGAAGTTGGGTATTGGTAGTTGTCTTTGGCCCTTAAAATGATATTTTGGTCATACTTTTGGAAGTAATAATTTTAGAGGAACACCATGCTCTTAAGAATATTGTGTGTAAAATTTGAACCTTCTCTTGCTTTCACTTTTCTGATCAGAATAGTATCCAACTTATAGTAGGCACTTAATAAATATTTGCTAAGTGAATTGTTTTAGTATCTCTTGGCAGTGCTTCCTGATGTAAGTAGCTTTATGCTTTGCATTTCCCCATTTATCTTTAATTTTGTTTTATGCCACCCAGTAAGCACTCATACTTTATAAATGCTTTATTTTTAAGTTTTGCTCCATTAATCTTTTTTATTTAATGGTATTAACAGTGATTTAGGACTTCCTTGAATACCATAAGTAATGCTTGAACAAGTTATTATGTGATGACACTGCAGTTTTCAATTCAGGAATATCTCATTTGTTTATTTTTTCTTTATATGTCAAGGAATTATTGTAGCCTATTGATAAGGATTCAGAATATAAAATTGAATGTCTATTGTATGTACCACATTTTGCTGGGTTATGAATATATACAAAATGAATTGCATGTGAACTTTGCTACCAAGGAATTGAAATCTGGCTGGGGAGATATACATATATATGTACAACTGTAATGTAAGAGTTTCATGGTAACATCTCTAATTGGGGTAAAAGCAAAGTGTAGGAAACTATAGAGAAAGGAGTAAATGCTTCTGAGTAGCTGTATACAGGTGAGTGATTGACTACTTCATAGATGAGTTGGAATTTGCATGGGATCTTGAACTACAAATAAGAGTCTGACAGGTGGTGTAGGCAAAAGTGTTTAGAAAGAAGGAACAGCAGCAGCAGCAGCATGTGTAGGTGGAATGTGCATGGAATATTTGAAGAAAATGATAAGGAGTCCGTTGTGTAGAGGGTAATGCTGTGTTTGGTGGAGTAACAGGAATTGAAGCTAAAATGGAGCTTGGAACCAAACTGTAAGGGTCATGTTTCTTGTTAAATGTTTTTTTTTTTCTTTATTTCATCTAAAAGTCATAGGATTTTGTGCAGGGGACTGATATTAAGATACCTGTAAGTTTCTGAGGAAGAATAGAAAACAGTTTAATGTTGCTGCAGGTAGGGAAAGCACTTAGAAGGCGGATATGTAATTCAGGTTGAAGATGATGAGGGAGACGGAGGTCAGGGCCAGAAGGCTTTGGGAGAAGAACCTGATACCAGAGGCCTTAATGGGTCAACCTAAAGCTCTGTGGTCTGGTGATTTGCTTAGAGTGTTCAGCAGTGTCTTGCTCCCAATAGAGGGAACATTCCAATTCTGAGCCCTCCTTCCACCTACATTATTTTGGCAAATTGTAGAACATGTTTTTGGTTCCTGAAACTGAGAGATCAGTGTTTTAGTTTGAATTCTGGAGGAAAACAAAAGGAATAGAGGGTTGAATGGCTGTTGAGTGAGCCAAGAGCCTCTGTCACATTGTCTCAACTCTCCATTGTCTGGCTCTTAGTTCACCTTCCTGAAGTAGAACTTACCATTGGTGCCTTGAAACACAACTCAAATGTCTTACAACATTTCTCACTCTATTGTAATTATATAAAGGTGTAGGTAGGCCAGAGACCATTTTCGAATCCTCTTAATATCACATAGTATTTAGTGTAAGCTTTAAAATGTAATCATTTGATAAATTTTTGTTGAATAAAGCAGATTTGTTTATGCTTTACAGTTACATAGATCTTCCTATTCTCTGCATATGCCATACATATTCTCTCAGGGGCTTGCTATCCCTGCTACTTGGGTGGCTTTAGATGCAGGTCTGCATAGCCCCTCCCTCTCTTCATCTAGTTTGTGTTTAAATGTCATATTTTTATCATTAGTCATATGTTCTCTGCAATGCCATGATAAATACCACCTTACCCCAGCACTCAGTGGCCACTATCCCCTATCACCCTGCATTACTTTTTTTATAGATACTTCTGTCTGACATATATTTATTTGATGATTTCCTTTTTGCTCTAATTAAGAAGACATTATTGGGGTTGGGGCTGTAGCTCAGTGGTAGAGTGCTTGCCTTGCAGGTGTGAGGACCTGAGTTTGATCCTCAGCACCACACATAAATACATTGCATCCATCTACAACTAAAAAAAATAAAAAAAATAAAAAAGGAAGACATTACTTATGATAAGAGGACCATTTGCTTCATTGCCTAATTTATCCCCCAACACCTGAAATAACAATGGGCAAACACATAGTAGGCACAGTATTTGTTGAGTGAATGCTTGATAAAGATTAGGCTAAAAAGGAAAAGAAACATTCCTGCTCAGGTTTGTTTAAAGGTTTATGCAAGCCATGGTATCACTGTTATAAGTTTTACGATTGCAAATCATTAATATTGCTTCCAGAAAATAAAGCAGATTCTATTTTCTATAGATTGCACTCATGAAATCTAATTATGGATTAGTGTTTGTTTTAAAAATATTTGAATGCTCAGCATATCCAGTCAGAAAACACTTTTATTATCCATGCCAGCTTAATTTTTAAGGCAGTGAAATGGAAGACTGTCATTTCAGTAAGCAACTTATTTTCATTTGTGAGAATGGAATATTTTGAATATTCTAATTGATTTTTAAAGATGGTTTTATAAGAAAATAATCCATGTTTCTATACATTGTACATTTGTCTTTAGGATGGAAGGAAACTAGAAACAGGCATAGAAATGATTTACTTAGAAAGGTACAAGCTGTAAGTAAATTAATTTTTGACAGATATATCAGGAGGAGGGTCAGTCAGTCCCAAAATAAAAGGGTCTTGGGATACTCAACAATTCTGGAAAACCTGGTTTAAAAAATCATTTTATATTTGTATTAAAGTTTGCAAAGATATTCTGAACTATTTCAGATGAGTTCAAGCTTTTTTTATTTTTTATTGTATTTTATGGAGAATCTACCCTGCTATTTTCTAAAAATCTTAAGTCTGTAATTTGGCAGTAAAAAGGTTGGTTATGAAATCAATATTATTATATGGCTTTTAGTGTCATAGAATTCCCTTTTGGAAACCCATAAAAACTCATTTTTTTCTCACTATAAACTTTATCTGTCAGTTTTCTAGAAGGTCAGAGTACTAATGTTGGAGGTGATCTGCTCTGGGACAGAGAGTCACCAAAGTGGTAATAAAGTTAAAAAATGCCACATGGTGATTTCCTAAGATTAGAATTTCTTTTTTTCAGTCAAGTTTTTGCTTATTTTCAAATATGGAAAGTTATTCATTGATAACTATATTATTAGTGCTCCTTTAAAAATGAATTTCCACTAATTTTTGCATTTATATATTTCATATTTTCATTAGTATTTTTGTGTTTTCTTGATCTTAATTATTTGTACAGTTCTACTAGGAAATTATTTTCTTTTTAGATTTGTAAGTTATGTTTTTCAGAATAGATGTTATAAAAACGAAACATAACAAAATGATTGCATTAAAAAATTGCAGAAATTTATTATTTGAAAATGAAACATGTTATTTGGATTATAATGTACTAGATTTTTCAGGATCCATTTTTTAAAAAAAACTTTCTGCTAAGTCTGAGTTGCCATTGGTTAGTGTTTATTGAATATGTTTATGTAATATCCATGTATGTATCGCATGTAGATAAAAATGGGAAAAATCTGTGCCTATGAGAAGAGACCATCTTTGAAAATGCAAGACTCCATCTTTATTACTAGAATATCCAATGAGTCCCTTTCATTTTTTAACATGTGTAACACATATGGATGATTATATAACAGCATTTTATGCTTTCTTAAATATAAGAAACTTCAGAAATTAAATGTGAGACTTGAAAGTTCTTTTAAATTTTATTTATCTTAATATTTAACTAATACTTAATATTTTCCTTTCATTCAAGACTTATATCTAATTATTTAAAGCATAAAATAATTTTGACATTTTACTTGAACTTCATGACTTTAAAACTTGCACTAGTTTTGTGTTTCTATTCAAAACTTTAAATACTGAAATGGTATTTTATTTTTTAACATACTCTGTCAAAGTACAGCTGTGGATTCCTTTTATTTATATAGATCTTGATCTCTTTATAATTTAATAATTCAAGTACACTTTGAAGTTGAGAGTAACTTTTATTTTATGTATTAGACAAAGTTGTATTTGCAAAACTAAATTACAGTATTTGTGATTTGCTATACTACCTTTAGTTTTAACCTTTCCTGATTAGTGTTTTAAATAAGCTTGTTTATAGAAATAATAGAATAATTTGATAGCTACTTGTAGTCTCCTGGAAGGGAGAAAGCCTTCAGTAATTGGTACGTCAATCAATTCAGTAGTTGGTTACATCAATCAATTCAGCTTCTTCCCTAAAGTTAGCAAAAAACTTTGTTTTGAAGTTGAATACATTCAATGAATTCAAGGTGAAGAATAGATTGAAACATGAAGAGGAAAACAAAAATCACTTATAATTCTACCACAAATATTTATTCATGTCCACATGTGTCTGTTTATGCTCTTGTGTGTGTGCTCACTCTTGCTCTTACTTGCTCGCTCTCTCTCTCTCTCACTCACTCACTCACGGTTATATATTAATTCCATCATATATTTTCCATATATTCATTTTTTGCAGTTATGCAATAGTGTAAATAATGTTCTCCAATGCCAGTAAATTAACTTCTTCAATATGATTTTTGATCTTTAATTATGAGATCTCTTTTTTTTTTTTTGTGGGATAGTTTGGTTATTTTACTTTGGAGCAAGGACTTCTTTAAAGATTCTTGATAAATTTTTAGGTTGCTCTTTAGAAGTGGCTTTGTTGAATCCAAAGGTATGCGGTTTTTAAGTTTTTTTATATTATGTTCGATTGTAATAGGACATTTTAATATGACAAAGCAAAATTAACCTCATGTGTTACTAGAGTAAGTATCAGTCTTCAGTCTACATTTTTTAATTCACAGACTATTTTCATCTTCTTCCCAGATACTGAACTTTGGCCATCACCTGCTGTTGCTCTCTTGTAACATACAAGTATTCTGATAACATAATGTGCTCCAACTGTCATACACTGTGAAAATGTAAAGGAATTTATCTGATGTGTTAAATTTAATTCTTACAAATAAAGTTTAGAAACAAAGTAGGGAAAGGATCGTTAGAGCATTGAGCAAGAGAAATGACAGAAGGGAAGATCACTTCATTTCTATTCAGATCAATTGTGCAACTATTATAGAAAATATAGGATATTGTGTACCTGGTTTTAGGAGTCTATATTATAAATTCTGTTAACTGTAAATGCTAATCAACCTACAGTTTCACATATGGTAAATATACATGCATGCATACATACATACATACATGTTGGACAGAAATGCAAAGGGAATTAGGGATTAACTAGCTCCTAAATAACCTTGATCTTATGAACATAGTTTGCAAAGTTTGAAATTACTTTTTAAGAGATGATAATGCAGAGTATAGCTTTGAGTAGTTTGCAAAGAATATTCTATGCTTTAGGTTCTTTGCTTCATTAGACAAAATATTTATATCATTGGAATGTCTCCTTGAAAAACCAGATGATAAAGAGATAATAATGACAAACAAGGACACTAAATAAATTAAAGTCATAGTGCTTGCTCCAATCAGGAAATGTTGAGCTATTGGTACTTATCTTTTCTTCAGTGAAAATATGTGTCAGATGATATGGGCAAGCCTGTGTTTCCCCTGCAGAACTTCGGAGAATAGTAGACCTTCTAGACATTTGACACAGCTGTGTATATTTTTCCTTTATTCATCAGTCTGAGTCCTAAATATCTTCAGGACCTTAAAATTCAGTCTATTATTAAAGACTGATTCTTTTTCTTATAATAGTGGGTGGTTAATAATATGCCTCTTGTGATATTTAAAAATAGTGGGACAGCTCTCATTACTGCATTTATTAGTCTCAGGTTTACTCAGCCCTGATTTAAACTGAGTTCCTAAGCTTTTTTAAACTTAGCATTAAAGATCTCTAGACATCATCCAGTTTGTCTGGTGTTGATTTCTTAAGCTATCAGCAAATATCTTAAACCATTTGCAAATCAGAAGAGTATTGAAAAATATATGGTGACAGAACAAAACGCTGCTACAGAAAATAAATAGAAGAGAATGTGCTTTTAACTAATTCTACTTATCATAAATTTCTATGTTCATGTAGAACCTTGGAGATTAGAGACGTATCACTAAGTACTTTAATCAATACAGATTTAAAACATGATTTTATTGATTTGTATCTTAAAGGACAGATTTAAATACTGACTTCACCTCACACTACTTAATGCTGTTTGAAAAATCTGTTACTTATGGGTGTTTTTTACTGATATAAAATGAATAGTAAAAACATTAAATATGTCTACATTTAAGGATATCTATTTCTAGCCCATTAGTCCTTGGTGAAAATTTCTCTTTCTTCTCTCAAGTATTTACCTGATATTCTTTTGCCTCCTGAGCTGCTAAAATTTTTGCATTTTCTTAAGTTGCTTTTTCTCACTGATAAATCAGATTGAATTGTGAGATTATGTCCTTTTCATTTTTCATTGGAAGTGAGTGAATCCAGAACTTTATACTTCGTGACATTTATTTCAACTCATCAAGGGAATGCCACCCATGTTTGCTTGGGTTGCTTGCACTTCAAATAGGACATAGAGAATGTTTTTGTGTTAGAGTAACACTGCTATTTCTGTTTTCAAATTAACTGAAAATGTGATCTGTGCCTCCCACTTGGAGAGAGAAACTTCTCAACAGCTTTTTATTTAGTTAATTTGGATTAAGTTCTTAAAAGTTGTTTGAGTGAGACTGACTAGTGCCATTCTGGTTAAGAATCTGTTAGTAATCTTATTTAACCCCATTTAGTGTATATATTTATAATTACCCTGCACAAACTGAGTCAGACTTAAAGTTTGGCACAGAAGCCAATGTTGGGTAGCAAGATAATGCTTCTGTGCAATAAACAATGTCAGTTTAGTGATTAAACCAGTTGACTTCTTCCAGGTCATAGACTTGACTGTGTCTTTTAGTTAAAAATTTTTTTTAATAGAGTCCAGTTACATTAGCAAAGATGGTTTTGTATGGCAAGATGCATAGTTTCTAAAACCCTCAGCAGGGCTGTTAGCCGAACTGTTTTCCTTGGACCGGGGTGTGACATTTTGAATATAGTTAGATGCCACCTGTTATATTTACATGGTGACAGAATCTGTGCATCGGATTTTTATCTGTGAGCATAAATAGTAATTAGTGGTAGTAAGAATTAATTATTAGTGGTTGATAATAGTGAAGGTTTTGGGCCTTCTATTGCAAACCTTTCTTGGTATATGTATCTTTGATATAATTTTTCTAATACTAGTCCATAAAGCCAGTTATCCTTTCAAAAGCTGTCTATTAGGACTGGAGGTTAAAGATAAAGTTGTAGCTTAGGAGGAGTGATGCTGATAGTCTTTCTTCTTTTGTAAAAGAAAAATGGTTGTACCATGGTGTCAGTATTTTTTGCATCTATGATTCTGTGACATACTTTGCCTTCTCTTATTGGATATCTATATCTGAATGGGTTACACCCCAATTTTCCCCCCATCGAGCTGGTTTACAACCCTTATCAAGAAGTTGGAAGGCAATGGCAAAATGCCATCTTTATTATTATTATTATTTTTTTTATTGGTTGTTCAAAATATTACAAAGCTCTTGACATCTCATATTACATATATTAGATTCAAGTGGATTATGAACTCCCATTTTTACCCCCAATACAGATTGCAGAATCACATCAGTTACACATCCACATTTTTACATAATGCCCTATTAGTAACTGTTGTATTCTGCTACCTTTCCTATCCTCTACTATCCTCCCAAAATGCCGTCTTGAGAAAGCAAATATATTATTCATCTTTTCATATATTTATAAAATAAATAATTATTGGCAGGAAATATTTCAAAATGCAATTTTCTTCCCCCTTAAATAAAAGCCTACTAATTACTAAATGTGGAATGGGATATACAGATTGATGGTGAAAGGAACTGACTTCTTATCCTACTCCTAGAATTAAAGTAGGATGATAATAGATCAAGTAGAATAAAAAACTACAGGTGATTTTCAAAATTCATGGATCTTACAGATGTTATCTTTGGTCATGAAACTCACAGTGACTTAATATTCAGTTGATTATGTTGTTTTTCCCATCTCTTTGATCATCATTGCTTCTACTATAGCAGTAGGTTAAAATTAAAGCAGATCTATATGAAAAAAATCCATTATTTTCATTAAATCTTGATTTCTGTGAATGATAAATATATGAATTAATATCTGAAAAGAGAACATAATAGAATGTGTTCAGATATACTTGCTGCTTGATACTGTTTAGACTTCAGGAGTAATTGGCAATCGTTAGTAGCAGGTACAGTGCTATCTAACACTTACTTGCACAGAATCTGTGTTAAGTGAAAGCATTGTTACTTAAGGCAGAAGAAATCCGCTTCTTGTTTTCTCCTGATTTTTGCTCCACAAAAACCTAGTGACATCTACTATTTGCCATACCCTGGGCTGGCCATCAGGCAAATAGTGGCTTGGTCCTCATCCTCCAGATTTTCAAAGCCCCATGGAAAGCAGGATGTGGACACAGAGTGAAGCAAGTTTAATGGTGCTGTACAGAGTAAAGAGGAAGTAGTGTTTAAGGGAAATTCGGGGAAAGACTTTATAGAAATAGTGATTCATGAGCAGAAATTTGATCAAAAGTTCATCAGACAGACTCAGAGAAGACTGACAGAAGAGAGAGAATTATGTGAAGTCACAGGACAGTTAAATAGCTGCATGAGTGTGGGTACTTAGTATTGCTGTGATACAGTCTGGGGATGTGGGGGAAGAGGAATTGAAGTGGGAGAAGGGCAAATGTGATTGTAGTAAAGAGAAAGGAGGGTCTGAAAATGAGTCTTAACTGCCAAGTATCAGGCCTTGCATATTATCCTTAGTTGATGGAGATGTTGAAGGTTTTTGAACATGTCATTTCATAATCAGATTTCCATTTGGAAAGATTAGTTGTAGTTGGCTTTTGGAGAATGGTGTTCGGTGAGCCAGATTGTATAGTAGTTAAAAGGATAATGCAATAATTTGAGTGATGAGATGGTTTTCTGGTGTAAGATATTCTATTGATTCATAAATATGCTACCACATTTTAAAATGTCAGCAAATTGAAATATTTTTAGTATGCAGTAGAACTAATTCATTGTGACTTTTATAGCTTGAAGTTATTCATGAAATTAATAGCAGTGAAAAGTTGAAAGGGTTGGTATTTTGTTAGTGAAATTAAACCACTAAACTTGTCACAAGTCTCCTAATTTTCTATATAATGTGGAATATAACTTTACAAAAATGTAAAGAAATGAATTTTTGATATGGACACATCTAATTATTTGTGAAAATTATGAATATTTGACAACAGCTGAATGATAGTATGTGGTAAGTACTCAGTAAGCATTTGTTGAATTTCCACTTGAAACTTGAGTGTTTTAACTAATACTTTGTATCCATTTTAGCCATGGAATAATAGACTTGATAGTTTTTCAGCAAAAAGTTAAGTCCCAAATCAAAAAAGAATAAACATATTTGTTAGAGAACATTAAATAGTCGTATATGCATGTAAAATTGTAACTTTGCAAAAATGTATTCAAGAGATCCTTACAATTTGTGTAATTGGAAAAACATGTTAAAAATAGCTTTAAATTGTCTCACAAACAGTATGGCATATTCCTATCAAACTTGATTTTTTTAAAAGTTTTTTTATACCTTTATTTTTATGTGGTGCTGAGGATCGAACCCAGGGCCTTGCACGTGCAAGGCAAGCACTCTACCACTGAGCCACAACCCCAGCCCCCAAACTTGATTTTGATACATAAATCCTTAGTTCTCAGTTGCCACAATAGGAAACAAAAGTCAGAGTTGAGAAAAATAGAACACCCACAGCAGCTTAGCGGTATAAAATATTAGATTGCTCTATCTTTTAAAATTTGTACCTAAGATTTTATGTTTATTCAAGTACATGTGATAGTACAGTATGGAATTAATGAAGAGTAGGTTGTATGTATCAAAATCAAATAATGTATTAATGATCACTTTCCATTAGTCATTATCTGCAATTCAGACTAATGCTCAGAAAATGGATTCATACTGATTATTAATCAAACTTCCTTTCATTTTATTTAGAATATTATCAATGCATATCATTTTAGTTTGTAAGATTATTGTTCTGTATTTGATGTCACATTATATTTCAGTTTCAGAGATTATATGTGGTGTTAGAGGTTAGAATGAATTTTGTTTCTGATTTTTTAGAAGTATTTACAAAAACCAACTTTTTGTTATAATCTGTATTTCTTTTCTCATATGATAATTGAATGTACTACTCACTTTCAGGAAAGTTTTTAGCAAAATGTATTATTACTTCATACTGAAACTTAACAGGTTGTTTTAGGGGAGTCATGCTTATTTTTTGCTATTTAATGAGATATCAGGTATATTTTAACAAATGGGGTTTCCCTGATGAATCATTAAAATGAGTGAGTGGGCTGGAAGGTAATACTAGCTTTTCTCAGCACTGCCCTATTTTACTCTGCTGGATTATTGGTTACTTTTTAATTAAAACCTGGGTGTGTTGGAGTGTGTAGGTGGAAGTGCAGAACAGAATGGGGAGAAAGGGTAAATAAGAAAATACCAGGTAAACCTCTGATGACCTATTGGGAAAGCCTAAGCCTACTCACATTTTACTTTCCCCAGCTTAAACCATTTAGTGTTAAAACAGTGCTCTTTGCTCTGCCAGGCTTAAGTTTCCAGATAGTATATACAGGTAAATATAAAATGTATTTTCAGCAATTGATCAAAGTTTTCAGACATCAAGCTATGTGTAATCTGTGGAATCAATTTCTCATGTGTGTGGGATTAAAACTGTTAAAAACCATTGTCACTGAAACTGTACCTTCCTACAACTAATAGCAGGTGTCTATGGAATATATTAATACAATAATTCCCCTGATTTAAAATTATTACAAGGTATTAGATTGGAAAATTATTTTAATAGTGTAGGTACCTGAGTTGAGGACTAATTATGGATATCTAGTGATTTTGAGTTTTTTCTTTTAACAACATGATACATTTGTATTTAGCACATCTTTTTCAGTAGACCAGTAACATATTGCAAATTTCCTTTATCTATACTGTTAAACATTTTTTCAACTACTCCGGCAGTTGTAACTGCTAGAGGAGGTAGACAAAAATGTAGTTCACCTTGAAAATGATCATGGCTCAGGGAATAAAGAAATTGGGTCAAGCCTAAAATAAATGCAGGTATAATGACAAAAAGTTTTAATAAAAATTTAAAAATATTCACAGCATTGGTTTCAGGCAACTTCTGTTCTTTATCTTATCAATGCAATATTAGTTTTTAATTGAGATGATGCTAATGGCACTTTTTCATTTTTTGTCAAAATGTTTTTATGAAATGCTATTGTGATTTTTCACTTTGTATCCCCTTTTAATTATAAACATAAATTTTTGGGAAGTCAGATAATTCTTAAATAGATCATTCTTTGGTGATCTTAAATAGCATTTGACATGGTATAAAATTCCTGTCACAGATGTAAGTTTGACTCATTTTATATTGCCAAATTTAATGTTTAGTATTAAACCATGTATCATTAAATCATAGTATTGATAATGAGTTAAACTTTCATAAAGCATTAATAGTATAGGAGATTTTCATTCATCTGGTGCCACTGGGGAACAAAATTTGCTGAAGAAATGATTTTTTTTTTTTTAAATGAAGCTTACTTGTTTAAGCAGAAAAACTTAAAAAGTTGCTACAATTTTTTTTTTCAGAAATATTTTATCTGCTTTCTTAAGGAGCAAGAGTGGAGTGGCAGTATACTCTTTTTTTTTTTTTTTTTTTAATGTTATGGGATATTCTTAGTGTCATGAAGTCAGTGTCTGATTGTTATTTGTTCTCCAATACAAGAAGTGTGCATGTTTCCCCCACCCCCTTTGGTCTGTTTTTTTCCTTTTAAAATGTCACCCTTGACACCCCAGATTCTGTAACTTACCCCATTTAAATGTTCCAGGGTTTAAGGTCTGTGGTAATACTTGTGATAATGCTTTAACAGGTTCATGAACTTAGGCACCTATGTTAGACATAGGTGTTTGGCTTTGTGTAGGCTCACTGCCATCTTTTGGTAGACACCTGGGCACAGCCTCTGGACATCAAGGAGACCCTGTCCTTGCTTTGGTATTAGCACTTTAAGTTTGGAGGTTTTATTCTTTCTGCTTTTACACTCTCCTTACTAGCTAGTGCTAGTGGTCCAGAAATGTTTGTCTTTCCATGTGTGCTTATGAACTTCTGCAGTGTCTGAGTGACTACCTGCAGTTTTATCTATGTTTTGCTAAAATGGGCAAATAGTATATTTCTGTTACATTTTAGCAAATTCTATTGTAACAGCAAAAGTGGGTATTTTTTTTCCCAACCTCGTGACTATTTGCTCCAGCCAGTGTTTTCTAAAACAAAACTCAGGCACAGTAAAAGTATTTGAACTACTTTTTAATGTGCTGTAATGATATTTGGTTTGAATATTATTTAAAAATGAGTTTTTCCCTTTTTGTTTGTATCTAATGGGAATCATCTTTATTCCAGGTTGTGCTTCAAGAAGAGTACAGGGAAGAATATATTTTCTTCTTGCCACAAAAGTTGCAATAGAAGTAAGTGGGGAATTGCCAGGATATGTCTGTCTCCACAAAACAAGCAGAACAAATTTCCATGAATCAAAGCCACTAAGTATAGTTTTCAGAGATGGTAGGACATAGTTACTCTCCCTAGAAAAATACCCCAAATGCAGGCACGCCCATTGGCCACTAGAAAAATGCTCAAGTAAATGCTAGTTCAAACCTGTACATTCCACTCTTCGTGTTGAGCTATTAAAGGGTTGGAAATCTACTACAGCTATAATCTTTTTTTCCCTTTTTCTATTTTTCGACCTCCCACATGCTTGGTGTTCAGTTCTGCTTACTGAGTGTCTTGAATCTATAGCAGCACCTACACATACTGCCTCCACAGTGGCTGGTGATTAGCGGATAAGTTGTGATTCACATCCATAAGAAACATCTGTAAAATAAATCTATGTCACAATACATACTGTAGATTAATCATGGAAAAGGGCAGAGTGATGAAGAATCAGAAAGCAGTTTTTTCCCCCCAATATTGATGTTGCTTTCTTTGAGGTTATATGAGTAAAATATTCTTTAGAGAGAGGTTTATATCACATTCCATCACTTAGTCAAATATTATCTCAGGTCATTTGTACAAGAGCCTTTTAGAGACCTTTTAAGGATACATAGAGCATGTACACTTTAGTGTGATTAGGTTGGAGGAAATTAAGCTAGTTAGTAGATATTTGTGATGTAATATAGCAAGCAATGTTTAACTGCCTTTTATCTATCTGTCTTTAAGTTTCTGACGTAATTTTCAAAATTCTCTTTCATTTTTCCCTCAGTTTCTTTCTAGAAGTTTCCATCATTTGAAGGATTAATGCCTCCACTTTGTTGAACTTGGACAGTGTTTGAGAACTCATTGAACATTGCATAATATTAAAGCAGAAGTCTCCAATGGGCCTTAAAAAATTAAGCTTTGCATAACTCAGTCTCTGAGTTTACCTCTTAACCATAAAACCTGTGGGGATCTCAAATTCATATTTGGAATACAAGTGAATGATGAGAAAAGGGCAATACCCTGTGTATTTCAAATGCATGTGTATGTCCACCTTTCCTACCTATGCCTGGTGGATAGGGGGCTACAAATGAAGATTATTGAATTTAAAATGCTGGAAGATTTGAAAATTATCTTTTCCTTAAGAAAAGTGATTTATACTGCTAAAAGAGTAAATACCTTATTTTTATTTTAAAGCATTCATGATTTTATTTGTACAACACACTGCTGAGATTAGTATTGTTACTCACTTTAAAGAAGATAAGACTGAGTCCTACAAAGTTAGGTAACTTGCTCAAGGCCATCCAGCTAGAAAGTGATGGAACTGAAGTTCAAACTTACACCTTCTCTGGCAAATATTGTTTCTTACTTTACATATAAGTGAAATAAACACTCGTGCATGCGTGTGTAAATGTGCAAACATGTATACACAATGCAAGTGCTCATTGGTATTCAGATATCAAGAAAAAAAGCTTTTTTTTTTTTTTTTTCAGTTCACTCGTTTCTCAGAGAACTATTTGAATCTTTTTCCTTTGAAACACAATTTAAGTAGACACCTTGACTGAGCATGTACAATACCATTTTATTAGTGAAAAGCATTATTGAGTCATTGAGTCTAATAATTTTACAGAACAATATTATTTAAGAAAGCAATATGCTATTTAATGAGTGGTTATTACTTCACTCATAAAAGAAAATTCAAACATCTGGAATATTTTTTAAGCAATCTAATATTCATTTACAAAATGATGTTTCTGCCTTATGTCTTACAGGAAATAGTATAAAATTTGAAATGTATGTGAAAGTTTTACATTCATACAGATTATTTCACTGAGCACATTAACAAAAATCATATTATTAAAATGAAAAATTGCTTAGTAGCCAAATTCTCAGTGATGAAATTTTACTGTTAATAAACCCATTTTTTTTTTTTTTTTTTTGCTACTTTATCCTTCTTAGGTTTCTTGTATAAAGACGTTTGTAGAATCCTTGGTAGTTAACAGATATGTAGCTTTACTCAACTTTTTGATATTCCTTTGGGGGTGGGATACTGACAGTAGTGGGGAAGTCATCAAGGTATATGTAGTGTCTCAAAAAATCTTATGCTTTAGTTTTTAAAAATTTTTTTTCTTTTAATTTTCTTTGTAGTTGTCAATTAACCTTTATTTATTTATTTATTTTTATTTTTTTAATTTTAGGAAAATAAACAGAATTTCTTCATCTCTGAAGATACAATTAAATTTTGTTGCAATGTCATCAATTCAGGGAAAAAGAAAAGATCTGTCATTTCATCCAAAATTTCCATGCATACTCCCCCACCTCCCACCCCCCAACCATAGCTCTTTTTCACTCCTTCTCTCTGCACAGTCATGATGGAATATTGATTGGCTCACCAGGAATTAATTCTCAGCATTTCTCTTTGTTTTTCCCAAGTTATAGAAGTCTTGTTGTTAAGGTACATCCCAATATGGAGAATAGTCTTTTGGTGTTGATTGATGAGTTTTTTAGATGTGTGCCCTGACTGGGCACCATTGTCAGGGAGGGAAGATCCCCTGGGGCCTGCTGGAAAGGAGGCTACCTGTCCATCTGAGTAGCTGCATGGGATCTCCGGTGGTTTGATGACTTTCTTCCTCTGACCTCCTTCTGCACTCCCCTCCTAGCTCATCATGTTTAGCCAAGATGATGCTCCTTTGCACAGGCTCTTCCTTTTCCCCAACCACTTGGAGGCCTCACAGTGCCCCTGGAGAGTTCTTTCTTAAGTCCAGTTCTCAGTTAAAACACTACTTCCAACCGAAGCCTTTTTAACCTCTCTGTGTGGAATGGGTATCCATGCATCCTGCTCCCTCATTATCTGTCCCCTGGTTTTCCCTTCCTTGTGCTATTATTATAGCCACTTATCTATATTTATTTATTTTTAATTATTTATATACAGTGCTGAGAATTGAACCCAGGGCCTCACACATGCTAGGCAAGCATTCTACAACTAAACCACAACCCTAGCCCTTAAGTTTTTAATACTAGAAAATTGAGATTCAAATATGAATGACTTTCTTTAAAATATAGATTCATTAGGGGCAGTGATAGCTGATTAATTTAAAGATGAATTGATATGAAAGTTATAGAATCTGAACATTTCCAAACTGGGAGGGACCTTACAAATGAAGGGCTCTCAGAATGGAAATCTTTATTAGAAGATGAGATCAGTGACTGTAAAACACGGGCTTCAGGTCAAGTAGGTTCTTGGGTCACTGAGTCAGACTTACAGCTCAACCAACCAAGATTGTGAATGATCACAGGAGGAGAAGGCTTTTGTGTTCTTGGGATACGACACAAAGCTTAGGTGAGGGCATGAGGAAAACAAGCAAAAAATAAAGACACTTTTTTAAAATAAAAATATTGATTCCAAAAATTTAAGACTTAATGTACTTTTAAAAGATAGGATTTCTTTTCTCCGCCTCCTCCTGTGGGGATCTCAATATTCACTCTGTGACATGAGAACATTAAATATGTAAGCTGATATATCCCCCTCCCCCCCACCCCCAGGACTTTGTGCTTGCTAGGCAGGCACTCTACCACTGATCTACATCCCCAGCCCCTGAGATGTCTGTTTTTTATTTTAATTTATGTGTATGTTAAAAACATATGTATGTGTATATACATACACATATATTTATTTATTTATTTATTTATGTATTTATGTTTTTCAATGTAGGGATTGAACCCAGGGATGATCTACCACTGAACTACATCCTCAGTCCTGTTTTGTTTTGTTTTGAGACAGGGTCTCCCTAAGTCCCTCAGGTTTCCCTCAGGTTTTCCTCAAACTTGAAATCCTTCTGCCTCAGCACCCCAAGTAGCTGGGATTATACACCTGCACTACTGTGCCCAGTTTAGGATGCATATTTTTAAAAATTACACATGACTAAATTATTGTATTTTCTTTTTGAGAATAAAATTTAAAAATTTAAAGAATTTTCATGTATATCTGCAAAATATATGTGTTTTTTTTTTTTTTTTTTTTTGTATTAACTCTCAAGGTTTGAATGGTCCAATGAGTATTCTTATCATTGAGGCATTCTATGGAGGTTCCCATAAACAACTGGTGGATCTGCTCCAAGAAGAGCTACAGGACTGTGTTCTTTATACCCTTCCTGCAAAGAAATGGCATTGGAGAGCTCGGACAGCAGCTTTGTACTTCTCTCAGAACATTCCCATCAGTGAGCATTACAGGTAATCAGAGCTCAGGAGGCATCTTCAGCTTGTTTTTAATGTACCTGTTTTCAAGATGTTGATTCTCTATCAGCGTCTTAAATTTCTTCAACTCTATAATTGGTTATAATGACTACAGTTGGTATATGTTTAGAGACAGAGAAGCAGTGGAATAAACACACTCTCAGGACACCTGGTTATTAGGAAAGTGACTTCATTTAGAACCTACAGTTTTTTTCTTTTATCTTGTGATTTTATTCTGAGTGCATATGTGGGTGTGGGTGACAATTTTTGAACTGAGTTGAAAGTTGATCTTGGGCATGCTGTTTTTTTGCCATTGTTTGTTTTTGTTCACTAACCTCCAATGACTTTTTTTAGTGAGTATACAGTTTCAGTTTAGTTTATTATACTGTTCTGCACTAGGACCCAGGGTTGAAAAGATGGATGTGACTAGGGATTTAAAGACTATTAAGATAGACATAGATATGCAAGTGCAATGTGAGTATGAAAGTTGGAGAAATTGATTTTGTCTGTGACAAACTGAAGGTGGATTTATGCAACTGGTAATATTTGACTCAATCTTGAAGGTTGTGGAGATTTTGTAGTATAGACCTCAATTCTGAATTGTGATTTGTTAGAAAGTGGGAGTAGGAGGATGTATTTGAAAGAGGCTTATGGAACATACTGAAAAGATAGAGGAGAACTACTAATTACATTTGTAGGGGTAACAGATAGAAAGGAAGAAAAGGAATCCCCTTAAACATTTCTCTCCTCTTAGTCTCTGCCCTCCCACATGTCTCCCTAAGGTTAAATAGTAGAAGATTGTCTGACTGGTTTACAGATGTGATGATCTTGCCATTCTGGGCCCCATTGTGTAGGGCTGTGTTGCTTCAGGTAGGAGAGAGCAATGCCACACTGGTAGTGATGTAGTTAGAGACAGGTTGTTCAAAGGGCATGCTGCAAGCTGCAGTGGATATCTTGGTTCCAGCAGCCACATCCATCTGCTGCATGTGATGTAGATCATCTACAAAAAGACAGCAGCTTGTAATTTAGATGTAAGTTTCTGTTCTTAGTAGTGATTTGGTGGATTCAGAGAATAACTCACTTCATGAATGAAAACCATGTATTGTCTCTGAGAGTTCAGATTGTTGGAATAGCAGTAAGTACTCACATCACATTTTATTTTAAAGATAAAAGTGCCATTTTAGTGCATATTGAGGACTTTGTATTTTTCTAATCTAAAATGTATTGTGGCTTACATAATTTAATGTTCTGATATCACCAAGTGAATATTGTTGATTCACTAATAGTATGAGAAGTTTTAATGAATGTGTTGATATAAAAGTTGTAAAGACAATGGTAACACTATTGCTGTATGAAAATCTGACTGTTTATAGTTGTTTTCACATCTTATTTAATTGTATTCTTGTAGCACAAATTGTATTATAATACTCAAGGTCAAGTATTACAATAGAGTTGTTGGCACATTTTCATTTGACCTTACTATTGGAAATAATAAATTTCCACTGTCGTTTGAACATTAAAATGTGACTTTCCTCTATCTGCTGTTTGATTTTATTTTGATTATTCAGTACTGCAGAATTAAATTATTGTATCACAGACATCTTTACATTGGGAATGCGCAAGCACTTCTTTGCACATGGCTTTCATGCTATCTTGGAAGACTGAAGCATTTGAGGATAAATATCTCAATACTCTTTGAAGCAGTCTTATGTGGGAGGTGGATTACTGAAAGATCATTGTGTAAAGTTTTATTCTCTGAAAGCTGTAACCTCACTGCCTAACAATAGTATCTGTCATCTTTCAAAGTCAACCATTTAATCTGCTCAGTTATTTGTATTAATCTAATCAGATTTCACCCAAATACATACCTTGCCAATTTAACTTACAGTTCTATTTTACCAAAGATAATTCATCTGTTCTTTACCAAAACAACTTTTTTGAATATTTTTGGGAAAATAGCAGCAGATTGAAAACTTAAAACTAGATTAAAAATTATGCTTACTGTATCCTAGACTGAAGTAAAATGACCTTTTGTTATGCCAGATAAATCTGATTGCAGTGGAAACTTTTAAATATATGAAAAATATTTGCTTTCTTGTTACTTATTCTTCTTGTACATTTGGTAAATAAACCCACAAAAATTCATAAAGGTAAAATAGTTAAGTACCAATATTGTCTAGTATGCAAATTGCTCTGAACTAATAAGAATGTGTCTGGTGAGAAAGCTCTTTAATGTAGGTGTGTTCATTATTTTTCTCAGCTTCTGTACATGCAGTTGTTAATTTTTATGTTTATTATACAGGAAATATTTTACTATTAAGAGAATAAATGATTCAGCCTAAACAATCATTTTGATTTCATTTTGTCTTAACAACTAAAAGAACACATCGCGATTCACATTAGAGCTATTCAATTTGATTATAGTTACAAAAGCTCAACAAGTTATTTGTCTTAAAAGTAGTTGATAATTATTGTAATTCTTAGGTTATATTGAAGCATTACTTTTTGGAAACTTACAAAATGCACAGAAGGTTTCTGAAGATGGGGGCTTGAGGAAAGGCCTTAAATTTTGTGTTCTGAAATGTATGAGTCATTTGCATTAGGATTAAGCTTTTTCACTTTCTTAGAATGTACCTTAGATTAAGCTTCAAGAATAGTTCATTCATTTTTCTTTCTGTAGTATCTCTAGATAACAAAAAGAATCAGTTATTTAATTTTTTTTTTTTTTTACTCTGGTATGCCTATAATTATGTTTTGTTCTGTCTGAGATATTGTGGAAGATACAGATCATTGTCACTTAACATTTTTAACATTTTTTTCTTTCTTGTCAATAGAATGCCAGTTTCTTTGGGGTGGCTAAGTATCCAGCCCTTGGGAATGAAGCATGATTGAGCCCAGTTGGTTGTGATAATTTCATTTGTCTTTGGTCAAATTTCTTTGATGTTCTTGCAACTAGGGTTAGTCAGACCCCAAGTTATGGCAAATTAGTGTTAAGAGGATGGATGTCCTCTGGTGTTCTTTAAGCAAAGTGTTTTCTTTCTTTCTTTTTAATTTTGCTTTTAAAAGGGGAGCGCCACCTCCTCTTTCCTACAGTTGACTGCAGTTGTAATATCTGTAATCATGAATTTCAAGTATAAGAACAAAACATTAGGATTGTCTCTATAATGGCTGACAGAAGCCTGGAAAGAGGTGGCCTAAACTTCAGTTTTGCATAATATCACTACCAAGTCACTTGAAGAACTTTGCCTCTAAAACATGTAGAAATTCTTCACAAAACATAACTCTGTGACTCTTTCTTTAATTGAGAGAGGAGTACTGAAATCTCTAACTGTAATTGTGGTTTCATGTATTTTTCTTTCATGACTATCATGTGTTTTTCCTTTTTTAATATAAAAAATAAAAATTGTGCATATTAATAGGTAACCATATGATCCTTTGATATATATATTTACAATTTTTATTTTTTGATATACACACATTATGTGTATATGTAAAAATAAAAATTATGTATATAAATATATATATATATATATATACACACACACACATACACACACACACACACACATTATGTAATATTTAAGTCAGGTTAACCATAATTATTTCCTCAACATTGATCATTTCTTTATGATGAAAGCACTTAGAATCCTTTACCTCTTATTTATTAAAATATATAGTACATAACTTTTTTAGTTGTAGTTGGATACAGTATCTTTTAATTAATTAAATTTTTTTTAATGTGGTGCTGAGGATTGAACCCAAGACCTTGCCCATGCTAGGCGAGCGCGCTACCGCTGAGCCACAATCCCAGCTCCAGTATATAATTTTTACCCATGGTCATTATCCTAATAGCACATCCAAACTACTTATACCTATCTAAAAGAAGCTTTGTGTATCATTTTTCAGAAGGCTGTTCAAGACATATTAAGTGAAAAAAAGGTAAGGTGGAAAACAGTGTTATGTACTGTCCTTGGTATGAAGAAAGAGAGGTGTAGGAACAAACAGAAGAGAGTATACTGGAAAGGAATAAAAATAGTTTCTGGGGAGGAGTGTGATAGAAGCAGTCAGTGTCCCACCTATGCTCCTTGGACCTTTCCTTGGCCCAGGTGTAATGCTTGTATCTATTATCTGCAGCTCTTTGCCTTAGGGAGCAGCTGCTCTCTCCCATATGCAGGAGGCTGGGAGCAGCCCTCCATGAATGATCCTCACCTTTTATCAGGAGATGTGATACTGCATATCAGAATGTGTACTGCATCCAGAGTGACAGACACATTTATATCATCTTTAATAATTTATTTTTAATATTTTTTATCTGGGATAATACTAAAAATAATATGGGATATGCAGGATCCTTCAAAACTGTAGCCCAGGAAAGAGCCCCTCTTAGTTGGTCTAGCAGTAGTCTGGGAATGAAACAATAAGGAAAAGAGAGGAAGATAGTGAAATTGAAAGCAAATATATAAGGGAGATGAACAAACTCAAAATTAGTTACTTTGAAATCACAAAGTGGATAGACCACAGGCATGATTGTTTTTAAAGACACATAATTTTTGGAAGAAAAAAAAGAATATAACTACAGATAACAGTGTTTTTAAAGACACACACCTTTTGGAAGAAAAAAGAATATAACTAAAGACATATGACAGATCAATAAAGATGGGAAATACTTTGAATACTTTTATGCTAATACATTTAAAACTTAGAATGGACAATTTCATAGAAAATCTTATCTTTAAAAACGTCACTCAATATGAATAGAACATCTGAATGAATCTATAATCATTAAACATCAATAAGGCAAGGGTTGGGTCCTTGGACTGTGTTGATTTACTGTCCCTATGCCATTGTCCCTTCTTCCAAACTTGAGTTTAATGAGGTCCAGTGTCTTCTTTTTAAGATTTTTGGTTTCATTGCTTCCCCCATATAATCTTTTCTTAATGTCCATGGAGAGGGAAAGCAAATAGTGGATAGAAAATAAATCAAGTGAAAATTCAAGCTGATAAGTATTGCATAAAGTGATATTTCATTGTTTATACTTCTGTTATGAGTTGTTGTTTTCCATAATGGTACCATGACTGAGTTATTTTGCTAATCAAAATTGATATTTTTTTCCCCTTGAATGACATATTCACTGTGAAACATTGAGTCTAATGCTGGGAAAATGATCATTTTTAGATGGTATGAATTACTTATGTGTGTTTGTTTCTTTATAGCTAGCTTTAATGAATATGGGTAAACTATTGGATATGGCTGAATTTAAAAAGAAGGTGGTAGTTTCTCAAACAATTCTCACTTATAAATTAGTAAATTAAGTCTGGGGATTTAGCTCAGTTTAAGAGCACTTTCCTAGCATAAGGTCTTGAGTTTGATCCTCAACACCAAAAAACAAAATTAGTAATTTAAGTTTTCCTTTCCTTGACAATTATATCTTGTTTTGAATTTTTGCCTCTTGATAAAAATATAACTTTCTCAATAATTTAATATTACAATTATAAATATAACTACTGTTATTAAACTTTAATTAAAATACACCTTTCTGAATAATTTTATACTATTTCAATCGTGAAAACACCTTTTATTAGGGTATATCATGGTTGAGATATAAAAGTAAGTGATGTTTTAAGAATTTGTAGGCAGATGAGGTATTGTTAGGGCTTATGTAGGACATCATTTTTTATCTCTAAAATAACCAGAACGAATTTTTTTCGTTAATGGCATTAAATAATAATAACTAACATTGAATATTTACCTTATGGTAGGCATTCCATGGTCCTAAAAGCTAGATATTATCATCCTGGTATTACAGAGAAGAAAATCAAGGCTTCCAGAATCACTGGGTTTCACACCTAGTTGGTGGTGAATGTGTAGTTTGAGCTCAAGTCTGGCTACCTGCAAAGGCCATATATAGTTTGCTCTTTATAAACCTCTGCTCTAAACCACTCTTCTATCTTAATTTCTACCTGAAGAAGGAAAAATGAACTAATTTATTTAAACCCAAGTATCTCTTGATTAAGACTATATTACTAGATTTTACTATTAGAAGTGAATATGGTACTTCTCCTGGTCTTGAGAAATATTGCAGTTCTTGAATATTGCTGGTGTCTGGAGGACGAAAGCCTTTCTAGTTCTGTAAATCTGTGATGTTCTCATTTTTTCCTCAGCACATTTCCCTATAGTTTTCAGTTTTAGAAGTTACAGGTCATTTGAATTTTCATCTTTTGAGGCTTTTCCTTAAAATACAAATAGGGAACTACATTAGATGCTTTCTTTATTCATAGGGTAGACTGATGAATACACAAGTAACATTCTCTGTCGAGGATGCTCAATACCTGCCATTCCCAAATTATCTTCAAACTAGTATACTGTGAAGTTCTCTACTTGGTTTTTGAACTTGGCTAGGGGCAGCATTCCATTACTACCCAGCTCACTAGCCTTATATCATTACCAGCTGTGTGCACTTCTTGGGGTTTGGATGATGTTCTGACGCTGTATAAATAATTTTGTCATTAGGTGCAATGTAGCATCCCATAATCTCACCAACATATGACTGCTCCATTTATGAGAATTGGCTGAGAGATTCCCCATCTCTTGCTCAGCCAACCAGTTTCCCTATCCTATACTGCCTTGTTGTGGGATTTTCTTTTGGTTTGTTTTCATATCAATCTTGCTATCCTGTCTGACCAGCATACACTAGCTTTCTAGATTTGTATGTCCCATTAGACTTCCCCCTAAATATTTTATCTCAGTCAAATCTCCTCTTATTGTTCTGTTTAGCCATGTGGACTTTTATATTGAAAATGTTGCTGATCATGACCCTATGGAATTAGAATAATTCTGCAAACCAAATTGCAATTTGGTCAGTATCTGTCTCACTCTCTTTTCTTTTCTCATTCTTCTTTCTCTCTCTCTCACATACACGTGAGCACAAATACAAATTTATAAATTCTTCATTGCCAAATGAGAATGTAAAACTGTCACCATGCTCCTTAAATGATTGCCTCATCTTTTTTTCTATTTTTCTTTGCGTTCATTTGTCAATGCTCTGAAGAAGTAAAATATTCCATTAGTAGGGGAAAAAAAGTTTTCTTGTTATGAAGTTCATAGTTTTTCTCATCACAATCTGCTAATTAAAAAACTTTTGTATAGTTAGTAGCACATAGCATGAAGTTACTACTTCCAAGGAGTAAGCATTGCAGTGCAATTTAAAGTATATGTTTTAAATATCCTTTGTAGCTTATTTTAAAAATAAAATGTTGCATGTAAGATTCTATGCAACTCCTCCCATCCCCCCCACACAATTGTTCATGTGCCTACATTATTTCTAACAGACTCTATACCTTAAACACTTCTAGAGTAGATCTCCTATCCATTTACTCTTTGAAATCTGACAACTGTATTTTAAAAGACAAACTGTATGTTTACTACATTTTACAGAGGGGAGAATATCTTTGCTTTTAATGAATATAATGGGAAAGGAAAGTAAGAAAAAAGAAAAGTATATCCCCAAGTGGATACAAAACATAATATTATATAAAAGAGCTCTGAATAGAGATTAAGGGAGGGCTTTTATAATTTTGCTTTTGTGTTATGCTCACTTCTGACATAATTATTGAAGCTATTTGTCTGACTTTAGAACACTTCCAATCTGCTGTTTTTAGGTGATGAGTGTCTTCATCATGGTTAATTTCCATAGCATGGGAAAAAATGTGTTTAGGAAATGAAAAATATTTTGATTCTACTTTCATCCTCAACATTTGTTTACTTAAGAAAGTTTTTGCTCTTTTATTAAGGTTCTAGTCAATGAAAATATGTTCCCTTTTGCTACTATAGCATGTGCACAAGTCTCAGTCTCTGACATACTGTATTTGGGACCTAAAAAGCCAGGAGGAAGATCCTTTGCTGCCCTTTCCTTCCACTTAAGCCTACTTAATTAAAGAAGGCTTCATGATTACTTGTTACATTGGGGGTCACATTTGGTCTTCTGTGCTCCTTTGAACACATTGTTCCATCCACTGAAGAACCAGTGCATGTTCAGTATAAGCCATATTAAGGAACATGATTGCTCTGTTGCTGTCTTGATCTGTCTGCCCATAGATGTAGCTGCAATGGGAGGCAGGAGCTGAGTCCTGATCCTGCTTACAAAGGAGCACATGTGTCCATTTCACCCTTTTCTCTTTCTAAAGAATGTAGTCCTACATTTTATTGCATTTCTTGTAGTGTGTGTGTGTGTGCGCGCGCGCGCCTGTGCTAGCACGGGTGATGTAAAGGCAAACTTTATAAACTTGGATAAACTTTGATGCATGATGTTAGCACATGGTAAGTCCTTAGTAAACCCTTGGTTGATGGAAAGAAAGCTTAGTGCCTGTATTCATTTGCTAATATTCATAGCCTTGATTAAATAGTCTCCGATTAGAAAACCCCTAGTGGCTTTTCCTTGCATATGTAAGTCCAGATAATAAACAAGGGTTTGTTGTGGCCCCACAGATCTGGGCCTTGCCTGAATCTGCAACCTCATCTCCTAAATCCATCATCTCATTAATCTGCTATTGCAGCATTGCCTTGTTTACTCAGTCTGAAACATCAAGCTCTTTCCTGCCTCAGATTTTATAACTATTTGCTGGTCCCTTTGCCAGCAATGCTTAGACATGCTCCCACCCCACATTCTTTGCTCTTCCTTGCTTTTTCCTTTCCATTTCTCAAATTCCAGTTAAATTTTATCTTCTCAGAGAGTTTTGGCCTAGACACTTATCCTAAAATAAGCCCTCTCCTTCAGCACCTTTTCCCTTGTTCTATAGTATCATTTTATGAGACTTGGGATTTTGTTTGTTTGCTTGATATTTTTCTCACTTTCCATTTTTCTAAGTTTCATGATAGAAGGGGCCATATCTGTCTTGTTTACCATTTTATCCTCAACATTTTAGGATGCTGCCTGTAAGACATTACCTGCTTAGTAAATACGATTGAATGAATTAATGGACTTGGAAAATATAAACAAAATGTATTTCAGTTGGCTTTATTAATTTTCTTATTCTTTCTGCTATAATCACTACAACTGTCCTGTGTTTGTGTCATCTCTTCTAAATAGAAACTGCATCCATTTAGGGATCTGTGATATTGAGTTTTATGAGATTAAACTAAAGAATTCCATACATACATTTATTTTTAAGGGTTATATTAATGATACACACTTACTTATTTTTAAGGGTTATATGTCTATATTTTTTAAAATATTTATTTTTTAGTTTTAGGTGGACACAATATCTTTATTTTATTTTTATGTGGTGCTGAGGATCGAACCTAGTGCCTCGCGCATGCCAGGAGACTGTGCTACCACTTGAGCCACATCCCCAGCCCCTAAGGGTTATATTAATCATACTATGAAATCAGCTGTCATCCACTATGTCAATTTTGATGAAGGAAATATATTTTAAACCTGGATAAAGGTGTTTCTAGGAAAAAATGTGACTTTCTAGAATCTAAAATATCTATGTGACATTTTAGAAAATATTATGTGATCGTATTTTAAGGATTTTTAGTTTTGACAGTGGCCACTCATGAACAGTGGCCTTTTAATTTATAGTACAGAAAGTATTACAATAAAGGAGAGATTAGAATTTTCCCCAAAGATGTATTATTCTTAGTCACTGCAATTATTTAAGCATTTAAAAACATTTTTGTAATGCTTTTCAATCGACATTCTTCATTTGGTTACAAACATCACTAGTCACCTTTGCTTTTCACATTTATGTTACTTAATTGACTCATTTAGGCCTTTTTTGGTAGCCTCTGGTTTAGCAACTGTCCAAGAATGAATTTTTTTTTTTTTTGCTATTTTTTTTTTATTTTTTTATTATTTTTTTTCCTCTTTCATACATTTGATTCATGTGAGTTATGCTTTTCCATTTTACTCCAAATACAAATTGCAGAATCACATCAGTTATACATTCACCATGTTTACATAATGCCATATTAGTGACTGTTGTATTCTGCTGTCTTTCCTATCCCCTACAATCCCCCCTCCTCTCCCCTCCCATCTTCCCTCTCTACCCCATCTGTTGTTGTTCCATTCTCTCCCTCCCCCCAAGAATGAATTTTTTAAAAATATTTTTTTAGTTGTAGATGGACACAATACCTTTATTATTTATTTATTTATTTTTATGTGGTGCTGAGGATTGAACCCAGAACAAGGCGATTATTCTGCCACTGAGCCCAAATCCCAGACCTCAAGAATGAATTTTTAAATGACCTTTAAAAAAATTTTTTAATTGTACATATACATAAATGAGTTTATTAAAAGAATAATAATCATTTTTGTCTGAAATAAAAAGTGTACTATAGTATAATGCCTTTTCTGCCATTAATTAATTGTTCAGCCTGAAGAAGTCAATTTTTAACTGTAGAGGCATTATTCTTTTCATCTGTAACTGATAGTTTATGGTTCGATCTATTCTTGAATTTTATGATGTCATAAACAAGTTTAGGATTTAAGGAATTCTATCAAAAGAACAAATTTGTCCTGTTCCTTATTCAACTTTGTCAACCACTACTTCATTTAACTTCTGGTCCCCCCCTTCCCCAGTTTTATTTATACATCTTTTTGAATTTATTTTTAAAATTGTATCTAACTTTTATTTTTAGGATGAGAGGCTTTTGGGGACTATGTATTTCTAACAGTACTCTTCCATCTTTGGTGTTGCTGTTATTTGTTTAGATCTCCTGTTCCAACCTCAGCATTGAATGATCATTTGCCTTTTCAAGAGAAGGTACTTGACCTTCAAGTTAGCTTTCTGTCTCATCATTGCATGGGACCTAAGAAGTGAATATCAAATACTGATGATTTTACTATAGAGCTCAGTATAATTAGTTCTTCAGTGAGGGAAGTTGTCACTAAAGACATAGAGGGAAAAATTTATTTCTTGTTCAGGAGAGAGATCTAAGAAAATGTTAGAAATTTGATAGATGGATATGAAATGGATGAGTGCTAAAGGAGGATTGACAACATATATTAATTCAAGAGAAGTAGGAAATGTTTGGAAAACAAACTTTGGTTTAGCATCAACATTCTCTGAATTAGAAAGAGTTGTGGGAGATCAGTTTGGGGTGATGTGAACGTTTTGTGTAGTTTGTGTACATTCTTGAATTCAAGGTTAGAAATTTGGTGAGCCTTTACTTTAAGTGAATAGTATCCCATGGAGGCTGTATTACTCAAGACCCAGTTCAAATTTAAATAAACATTAAAAAAAGTATATTGAGTCATATAACTGAAAGTCCCAGGGTATTGGACAGCAGGCAAAGCTGGATGGAGTGATTCAGTGATGTTACTATTTTTTTCAGCCTACTTTCCTTTTTTTTTTTTTTTTTTTTTTTGGCCATATTGTGAAGAGCTAAGCTTACATTCTACCTCTTAGTTACCTTATCTGAAATACAGAACTTCTTTCTCAGTAGTTCTAATGAAAGTCCCAAGATGAACTAAATGGACTATTTTTTAAAATCATATGGTTTTTGAACTTTTCATTGTGACAAAACTCATCTGATATCATGAATGGCCAATCTTGAGTTATATCATCACTTTGGGACTTAGGAGTGGAGTCATTGCACACAAGCCACATAATTTAAATATAGGAGAGTAAAAGGAAAATTGTATTGCTGCTATTGAGCTTGTAGGAAAAAGCACTATAGGTATTATAGTAAAAAATGGGAATGAGGTAAAGAGAACTGAACGGGACAATTACTATAGCAAAATAGGATGGAGACCATTGATAATGTTAGAGATGGGCATTGGATTCTCAACATCTTATGGAAAAAGAGTGAGATTCTGAATGAGAATAATGACAATATATATGGAAAATAGGAAAGGAAATAGAGATATGAATGGAATTTGTGTTTGTACTTTACTAGTAATGAAATTTGTTTAAGAAATGAAGCTAATTTTATCTTTGTCTTGTCCATGAGAAAATAATCTTGGATATAAGTTTATTTAGTCAATATCAAAGAGGTCACAGAGTACTTTCTTGGTTATAAGTATTTAAAATAGATAATGCTAATTGTAAATCATTCATATTTACTGACTGCATTAGGTCAGTGAATTTGCTTTGGCAGCATTTTAAGTTTTTCCATGTACTTTAATGTAGTGAACTAATGGTTCCTTTCTGCCATTCATATAAAATCTTACACACACACAAATACATACACAGTCAACAAGTGTGCATTATTTGGTTTTGGCGTCTCAAATTTATCATCTCTAAAAATTTCAGGTATTAGGTGCGTCTGTAGAGTTCATAGATTATGCTAGTTCCCACAGTGAAGATGAATGAGTAAAGTGTGACTGCCACTCTACTTAGTTATATGGTTCATAAAAACTAGTTTCTTCCTCAGTGGTATGGAATACAGGTATGCATTTGATGAATGTACACTGTGGTGCAAGGCTTAAATGATAAAAAACTGAACAAGGCAGTATGCTTTAGAAACACAATAATATTTGGTACTATTTGAACAATGTTAACTTTAATCAGCACTTTTAAGGCAGTCACATCTATTTCTAGGGAAATTTCCCATGCTTGGTAATGTCTTTACATCTAATACTGGATCTAAAGTGTAGGTATAGGCTATTTTTTTGTGTATCTAGAATTGATAGATATTTATTTGCATGTAATTATTTTTTGTGGTTTCCAAGATTTAGAATGAAAGTAGCTAATAAGGTGAATTAATTTTTGTAATTGCTTTCTACCCTTCTATCATAAATATAGAGAAAACTTTTTAAGGAAGTATCTAATATAATTCAAGGCATATTTGTGTATTTTGTATCAGTGTGGTTGTGGGTGTGGGTGTGTATAGCAGTTATATCATGTAGTTTCTCATTCAATCATAATGATTCTTAGTCTTCATTTTGTAACATCATTAAATATCAGTTTTGTTAAAGAGAAATTTTAATTTTATAAGCAACTTTGTTGTATTGAAAGATATTTTTTCTCTACCATTTTGTAAGAGCCTTATTACCAGAATCCAAGCAGTAGCTCAATGCCATCACTGTATAGCCCTAGGAATCTCTGACTTACTGTTTCATTAAAATTGGTCAGAATGAAGATATTATAATTTCTAAGTATGAAGAGTAACTGGTAGGATTCACAACCATGTTATAGTAGTATTCTTACTTTTACCTAGTCTTTAAAGATAAATAATGGCATTTATATTTTATTTGTCATATTTTCTTGAAAAGCAAGGGAAGCAGAGGCTAAGGATTAAAGTCTTGTTTGCTCTGAAATTTGATCACTGTTTAATATGTGAGTAGAGTTTATGTAAGTGATCACTTTCTTTGTCTAACTATGAGATTTAGAACTGGTAGTAGAAAAAAGAAGCTACTCATACATAAACCCTCACAAACAATAAGTTGAAAGCATTAGGCTTTAGAATTGAACTACCTGAAAACATTCAGGTCTTTGGAAACATCATAAGATTTGATTTCTTTACATTTTTATTTTAGGTAAAATACTGACAGATGTTAGTGACCCACTTGAGCAGTGTTTTATTTAGTTTTTCCATGGAAAAAAAGTTGCCAGAAATTATTATTCTTTAATATGTTCAGCATGTATATGTTTTACATGTATTAATTGGTATTAAAATGTGGTTTCTAATTAGATGTCTAAATCTGAGAGGAATTGTGGTAAGTACCAACCTCTTGAGAATTATTGAAAAGGAAAGTTTCAATGAATAGAAATTTCTTTTTGTCTATTGCATTTTTCAGACTTTTAAAAAAAAATTTAAACTTATTCTAATTCGTTATATATGATAGCAGAATGCAATTCAATTCATACTATACAAATAGAGCACAAATATTCATGTTTCTGTTTGTACTCATAGTAGAGTCACACCATTCGTGTTTACTGTCTCATTCCACTGACTTCTCTACCCCCATTTCCACTTCCTTCCCCTCCCTCCCCTTTGCTCTATCTAAAGTTCGTCTATTCCTCCCATGCTGCCCCTTCCCTCCGCCATTCCCAATTTGAATCAGCATCCTTATATCAGAGATGACATTTGGCATTATTTTTTGGGGATTAGCTTACTTCATTTAGCATTGTATTCTCCAACTCCATCCATTTACCTGCAAATGCCATGATTTTAGTCTCTTGTAATGCTGAGTAATATTCCATTGTGTGTGTGTGTGTGTGTGTGTGTGTCTGTGTGTATCACACTTTCTTTATCCATTCATCTGCTGAAGGGTATCTAGGTTGGATCCACAATTTAGCTATTGTGAATTATACTGCTATAAAGATTGATGTGTCTGTGAGCCTGTAGTATGCTATTTTTAAGTCTTTTGGGTGTAAACCAAGGATGGGCATAGCTGGGTCAAATGGTGGTTCTATTCCTGGTTTTCCAAGGAATCTCCATACTGCTTTCCATATTGGCTGCACCAATTTGTAGTCCTACCAGCAATGTATGAGTGTGCCTTTTTCCCCACATCTTCGCCAACACTTATTGTTGTTTGTATTCTTGACAGCTGCCATTCTAAATGCAGTAAGATGAAATCTGAGAGTAGTTTTGATTTGCATTTCTCTGATTGCTAGGGATGTTGAACATTTTTTTATATATTTGTTGACTGATTGCATATCATCTTCTGAGAAGTGTCTGTTCAGTTCCTTTGCCTGTTTATTGATTGGGTTATTTGTTTTTTTGGTGTTTCGATTTTTGAGTTCTGCATAAACCCCAGAGATTAGTACTCTATCTGATGTGCACATGTAAAAATTGGCACCCAAGATAGGCTCTCTATTCACCTTACTGATTGTTTCTTTTGCTGAGAAGAAGCTTTTTAGTTTGAATCCATCTCATTTATTGATTCTTGATTTTAATTTGTGTACTACAGGAGTCTTATTAAGGATGTAGGGTGCCTAGTCCAATATAATGGAGTTTTGGGCCTACATTTTCTTCTGTTAGTTCTCTGTCTTAATTCCTAGGTCCTTGATCCACTTTGAGTTGAGTTTTGTGCGTGGTGAGAGATAGGGGTTTAATTTCATTTTGTTGTATATGGATTTCTAGTTCTCCCAGCACCATTTGTTGAAGAGGCTATACTTTCTCCAATGTACATTTTTGGCACTTTTGTCTAATATAAGATAACTGTAATTATGTGGGTTAGTCTCTGTGTCCTCTATTCTGTACCATTGGTCTGCCAGTCTATTTTGGTTCCAATACCATGTTGTTTTTGTTACTATTGCTCTGCAGTATAGTTTAAGGTCTGGTGTAATGATGACACCTGCTTCATTCTTCTTGCTAAGTATTGCTTTAGCTATTCTGGGTCTCTTATTTTCCAGATGAATTTCATGACTGCTTTTTCTATTTTTACAAGGAATGCCTTTGGGATTTTGATTGAAATTACATTAAATTTGTATAATACTTTTGGTAGTATTGTAATTTTGATAATATTAGTTCTGCCTATCTAAGAACAAGGGACATCTAAAAGAGGGAATACTTTCAAACTCATTCTATGAGGCCAATATCACCTTGATTCCAAAACCAGACAAAGATACATCAAAGAAAGAAAATTTCAGACCAATATCTCTAATGAACATAGATGTAAAAATTCTCAATAAAATTCTGTCACTTCAAATACAAAAACATCAAAAAGATAGTGCATCCTGATTAAGTGGAGTTCATCCCAGGGATACAAGGTTGGTTCAACATATGGAAATCAATAAATGTAATTCATCACATCAATAGACTTAAAGGTAAGAATCATATGATAATCTCTATAGATGCAGAAAAACCATTTGGCAAAATACAGCACCCCCTCAGGTACAAAACACTAGAAAAACTAGGGATAGCAGAAACATATCTCAACATTATAAAAGCTATCTCTGCTGAGCCCAGGCCAGCATTATTCTAAATGGAGAAAAATTGAAAGTATTCCTTCTAAAAACTAGATATTCCTTCTAAACAAGATAAGGATGTCCTCTTTCACCACTTCTTTTTAACATATTTCTTGAAACACTAGTCAGAACAATTAGAAGAAATTAAAGAGCCACAGATAGGAAAAGAACTCAAATTATCAGTATTTACTGATGATGTGATTCTATACCTAGAAGATCCAATAAATTGCACCAGAAAACTTGTAGAATTAAATAATTCAGCAAAGTAGTAGGATATAAAATCAACACCCATAAATCAAAGACATTTCTGTATATCACTAACAAATTGTCTGAAAGAAAAATGAGGAAAACTAACCATTTACAATAGCCCGCCCCCCCCCCCCCCAAAAAAAAAAGAAAAGAAAAATGAAATACTTGGGAATCAACTTAATGAAAGAGGTGAAAAACCTCTGCAATGAAAAGTTCACAATGCTAATGAAAGAAATTAAAAATGATCTTTTTCAGGCTTTTCTAATTTTTTAAACTAAAGAATTTGCTTTCTCAATGTTTCTCAGTGTTATTCTCTTGGATTTCTGCTGGATGTTGTGTTTTTTGATGATAAACCTTTTAGATATTATTTATATCTCAACTTAATGAACTCAAGACATTTATATCTATTAAGACCCATTTTATATTATAAAAATATAAAATTGTTACTTGTTTAAAGATTTAGGCTTTAAGTGGACATGATAATTTAGATTTGATATATCTTACATTTTAGAAAAATAGTAGGACATTTCTGAAGTAAAATGTTGCAACTTGATTTTGTTTGGTACTTTGGTTACTTTGGTTTTACAATTTAAAGTGTGGGGAGTGGTGGTGGGGAAATCCCTTCTGTCCAAATTTGTCTACATGAGTCACTTGCAGTCTTCCTTCTAATAGTGTGTAATGAAATGATGCCCTCTGAATCAGTATTTCCATATTTGCAATTTTGGAATTCAGTTATGTACTCATCAACACTGACTTAAACTTCTGTTTTGTTTTTCGATTTGTCATATAATCTTTCTTTTTTGTCAGTGAACACATCTAAGCAAGAATGACTTCTGATTTTCATAGACATGGATTGTTAATTGTTCTCTCACTCATTTTGTCTTAATGACTAATACATTTGCTTGCAACTCCAAACCACAGTAGGCACATAGATAGTAATACTCACACACTATTAGCCAACAAAATGTGGATTGCTTCAGTGTTTGGGCATCCCTAGGAACCTATGATGGGTTTTGATGTTGTCCCTTGTACCCACTGATTTGGCATATTGTTGCATACGAGCTCTGAGGGACAAGGAAAGAGCACTGGACTAGAGTCAGAAGAACAGATTCCAAAGCTCAGTTTAACCACTCACCTGTGTTAAAGAAAGGTCACTATCATTGCATGTCTCCACCTGTGAAGTGAGGGAAATAATACTCTTTTATCTTAACAATTTGTTGTGAGGGTCAAATAGAATAATAATCTTCCAGGAAATTTGTACATTTGTGAGTAAAATATTATTGTAAAGGTTGTGTTGTTTTAGTTGGAATTATTATTATTTATTTAAAAAGACTGAATTGTTTTGAGATTTTCTAATAAGCTACTTAATCTATGGACTTTCATTTATATGTTTAAAATATGAGTAGAAGTATGAGAGTATTAATACTTTAATGAAAACATAGTGTTTAAAGAGTGTTTTGGTGAGGATGTGGGGAAAAGAGTATGTGCTTATACATTGTTGGTGGAATTGCAAATTGGTGCAACTACTGTGGAAAGCATTATGGAGATTCCTTCTAAAACTAGGAGTGGAACCACCATTTGATCCAGTTATCCTACTCCCCAGTATATAGACAAGGATTTAATATCAGTATACTACATTAATGCAGCCACATCAATGTTTATAGCAGCACAATTCACTAAAGCTAAGCTATGGAACCAACCTAGGTGCCCTTCAACAGAATAATGGATTTAACAATGTGGTTCATATACACAATGGAGTATTACTCAGCTATTAGAAAAAATGACACTTGCCAGTAAATGGAAAGATCTGGAAACTATCATGCTAAGTGAAATAAAGTAATCCCCCAAAACCAAAGATTGAATGCTTTCACTGATAATATGAACACTAACCCACAATAAGGGCGGAAAGGGTAAGAATAGAAATTTAGTAGATTAGACAAAGGGGAATGAAGGGAAGGGAGGAGACATAGAAAGAGGAAAAACAGTGGAATGAATCTGACATAATTTTCCTATGTACACATTTGAATATACCACATTGAATCTCATCATTGTGTACATCTACAATACTGGGATCCTAGTTAGAATAAGATATATTTCATGCTTGTATAATTATATGGAAATGGATTCTACTGTCATGTAAAACTAAAAAAGAATCAATTAAGAAACAATAGTGTTTGGCCCAAAGCTATAATATAATACTACATTTGTTCTTCAGGTACAGGTTTGAGAGTTATAGTGGTAAGTGGGAAGAAATAATACAGGGGACATTATTTATAGATTTTTGGTATGTATTTTTGCAGTTCTGGTATAAGTTTTGAATTTTAGCTAAATAGCAGCAATCAATTAAGCATTATAGTAGGTGGTAAAAATGAAAAAAAGTCTTTAAGAATAGAAAAGTGGAAAGGTAAGTTATAGATATTTCACTATTGATTCATTTTCTTCAACTGAAATTGTGTAATGCCTATTTTGTAAAATGCTTTGCTACTAGGAACTTGATTTGAAAGTAAGTGAAAGAGTTGTCTGTATAAAAACAGGTGAGTAGAAAGTGGTTGACTTGCACCTTTGTCTTTTAAAAGACTAAATAATTTTTAAAGAAGACTGAAGAGTTTTTAAAGGTCAAAAAAAAGTATATAAGTATCTCACAGATGAGAAGGTTTGACCAGGCCATTCCTTTTTTTTTTTTTTTTAAGGAAGAGGAGCATTTAAAAACTATGAGAGAATAGCTTTCTAACACAAAGTAGTTCTTTCAAATCTCTGGCATCATTTTCCTGCTTAAGCCTCAAGGAAAAGAACTATGAGTGTCTATACCTGAAGAAATTTCCCACATTAATTTTAATAAAATAAAAACAGCTGAACATCATAATTGTAAAAAGTTAGGAAAAATGGAAATAAATGTTCTGGTATCTGTTCTTGAATATGAATGTTAGCAAATATAATAAGAGTTTCTTTTGTTCACAGTAGGATTGTGAGTAGAATGGAAATTGGCCATTTCAGGTCAATTGTGTCATGTATTATCCTATTAATGCAGATTATAAGGCTGATATATTCTTTTTTCTATTCATTTATTTATTTTAAATTTATTTTTAATTGACAAATAATAATTTTGTAATTTATGAGGTACAATGTAATGTTTTATTCTGTGTATACATTATGAAAAGATTCAATCAAACTGTCAAACATATCTATCTATCTATTTATTTATTTATTGTGGCAAGAATGTTTAAAAAATCTACGCTACTCATTTTGAAATATACAATGCATACTATTTAACTGTGGCCACCATGCTGTATAGTATAACATTAAAACTTAATCCTCCAGACTAAATTGAAGGTTTGTACCCTAATGTGGTAAAACATTAAATTATTATACATAGACTTAGGACATTTAATATAAAATATTTTTCTTTTTTTTTTTTTTTTTTTTTTTGCATTTTTCCCCCTGTAGAAATAGATTTTCCTTTTTATTTCTTTCAAAAACCTTTGCATAAGGCCATGGGGATAAAGGTCAGTGATTGAACACTTCCTTGCATGTGGGGGATTAGAGTTCATTCCCCAGCACCACAAAACAACAATACCAAAACTAAACAAAAACCAACTGTGTTATTCAACTTCCTGTTTTCATGAGAAAGTATCTGAGAAAATCAACTTAAAACAAGGAAATGATTTTGGATCACCTTTTCAGAGGTTTCAGTTCATGTTGCTTGGCCCTGTTGCTTAGGGCCTATGGCAGCCTGTTATATTATGGTACAGGAGGACTCTTCAGCTTATGGGAACTAGAAAAACAAGCAAGCAAACAATCACATCATCATCATCATCATCATCATCATCATCATCATCAACAAAAACCAAAAGGATAAAGAGGAGGAGGTCCCAATGTCCTCTTCAAGGAACATCCCAGTGCCCTAACCTCATTTAACTAGACCCCAGTATTTCCACTTGCTGTGGACCAAACCTTCATCACATGGGGATTGAGGGGATGTTCAAAATCCATGCTGTAGCAATCTCTGAACTCATTCTCATCTTTGCCAATTGAGACTGAAGGTAATATATGCTGCAGGAGATTGGGAGTAATGTTTGAACAATTAATTGCAAGCACTGATACCTAACCCTCTCATTTGACCTCCTTTTGATTCTATTCAATTCTTTGTTATAGTTCCTTAGAGAATTAACTCAAGATAAATACCCCATCTCTTCACAACTCTACTTCCCCTCCCAGATCATTCAAAATCTTTTCATTTACCCTTATTTCAGCTAGTTTACCAGAGCAAAGCTCAGTAAATAGCAAATAATTTTGAATGCTATTAATAATATTTTACTTTTTGTCATTATAAAGCTGTATACATATTCTATTATTCTTGAGTAATATTAGTATGGGAGTCGTCAGTCTGTGACTGGATGAGTGGAAGAAGAGAAAAAGTTACAGAGAAAGTAATAGATAATTAAGTCCTGAATTCTTGAGCAATGGAAATTGAAAAGCACATATCTAAAGCCTACATTTATTTTCATCTCTTATGATATCTAGTATTGACCTTTTCTTGAACTTTTGGAAGTAAAGAACATCATAGATGTGCCTGGGAAATATTTTATTATTTTTGAAGTTCCTTAAGGGCTGAGGTTTTATTTCTTAAACTATTTTTCCCAGGGTCTAGTTTTTAGTGTTCAGTAAATAGTCATTGGATGAATGAGTAAATAATGCTGGGACCAAGAAATATCAGTAAAATTCATTAAACATGCTTTTAGCTGTGTGCAGTATTCCAGTTGTTTATAGGGTTAAAAAATACATAGAAAACCAATGTAAGCTGATTTTCTAGTCCTTTAAGTTTTCTTCTTTCTTTGTTGTATTCTTTCTTGCTTGTTTGCTTTGTTGCTTTATGGTGTTGGGGATCAAAACCAGTATCTCATGCATGCTAAGTATGCTCACTTGCCCTAAGTGCCTATGCCCCCAGTCCAAGGTGTATTATTTAACAATGACTCTGCAGTGTACTGTATTCCCTATTGTTTTTTTTTTTTACTCTTTTCATCATTGTTCTATATATTACAGAGCCCTGCCTGCATATAGTAGCTACTCAGTACATTTTAAAATGTTTTCATGAGCATTAGGCTTTACTTTAGTGGAAATATTAATTGTTTGTTCTCTCATTACCTGTTCAGTGCAATGGAAAAGATAGGTGCTTTAATGGTTTTCACTTTTCTCTTTTGGATTCTTTTTCAGGTGGCCGAAATTATGTCTATAATTGATTTGAAGCATGTTCGACAGAGTTTAAAGTGACAGATAGGAGCTGTAAGATAGAAATACTGAGACATTTCTTTTTCTATGCTACAATGGCATTATGAACAAAACTGTGGTTTGCTAGTTCACTTGTAGAAAAGCTCTAGTTTGGTAAATATAAATGCATTAAGAAAAGTGGAATCATTAGACATGACTTCCTGTAAGGTGTTAAAGTCTAGGACCTTTTTGGATATGGGTTTTTTTGATGAGACAAGATAACAATGGAAGAATAATAGTGGTGCATAATTAGTGGGTCTATCTGTTGGCTTGTCAATGGTCCCAATTTACTTGCTCCATTAAAAGGAAATAGTATATCACTGTTTTTTTTCAGCTTGTATTGCTTGACCTTTTGAACTATCCCTTTGAAGGATGCCTTCCTAGCTTTTTTCTTTATATTTTAGATATTACCATATTCTTTCTGCTTTATTAAAAATGTTACTTTTATCATTATTTTTATCTTGAAATTAGTATCAATTTGACCTAATTATTATTAATGCATCAGTCATTATTAGTGGCTTATTGTATTATATAAGGTGAGATGAAATTCTGGAATACATACATTTTTGGGTATGGTGATTTTATTCCTATTATGTGTTTATGTTATAAAAACATTTCCTGGTTTTCTTTGCTTCATCCATTCTCCAGCAATTTTCATAATTAAAAGTATCTTAGGCATCAGCTTGATTCAATTAATGATGGATTTTGGTGATTTTTCTTCTAATGAATAGATTCTTATTTGTATGATAAAAGCATGTCCATTTGCTCCTTTCCTTGGGATGGTCTTATCCATCAAAAAAAGTATATTCTCTATTTGGGTCAATATACGTGTTTAGTACAATTACATTAAACTTTTTATTTTTGATATCAACAAGTATATTCTCTATTTGGGTCAATATATTTGTTTAGTGCAATTACATTAAACTTTTTATTTTTATATCAACAAGTGAACACATTTTTAAAAATATAATGAATCTATTTATGCTTTAATAATTGTAAGTGGCTAATCTTGTTCTACTTAAACTCTGCCTAGTTTCTTCCCATCTTAGATTATATTGAAGCAAATTCCAGACGTTTGATTTGTGACTTTGCATGTTGTATTGCATATACCTAAAAAAATTTTGAAATTTCTTAAAAATTAAGACAAACTGTAATACCATTATTGCCCTGATAAAGATTCTAAATAATTTAATATCATGAAATTCATCTAACCTATAAATATTGTTTACTATGAAATATTAAATAAATAATAGGACCTGATTATGCAATGAAGAAAGGAGGCTGTCTCCTTAGAGTCCAGATCATGCTTATAATGCTGGATAGGCACTGGTTGCTGAAAAAAGGTTCCTTTTGCCCATAGATCTGGAGTATGGTACTTTTTATTTGAGAAATGATTAATCAGTGTTTATTCAGTGGCTCACCTAATATCTTTAATGTATTATAGTCACTTAGTTTTATTCCTCCATCTTACATATTGCTTTGTGTTATATGGGTGATGCCTACTACGTGGTCCAGAACAAAGCCTGTGTGCTGCCTTGGGCACAGCCCTGCCTGTGGTGGCTGCTGGGTATTAGCACTTATATTTAAATGACCTGGAAGTTTTCCTGCTGTATGGTGAGGCTTGACAATACTAGACTAAGGTGTACTCTCAGGGCTTAGTACACACAATAGCATTATCTCTTATTATATTTTATCTTTACAAGTTCAAATTTGTCAGTACACATGCAACTAGTAATTCTATTAGCTTTGTTTCACTTGCTGGGTATTTCCTTTCCTTTTGTTTTGTTACTTTTTAAGGGATAATTACAGTAGTATGAAACATTCTGTCCACATAAAAGCTTATTGAAGAGGTTAAGTGTTCTTGCTAATTAAAGAAAGTACTAATTGGACAGATTGTTGTTTTGTATAGTGATTTTCTATTTTCTAAAAAATAGGAACACAGAACTACTCTTTTCAGGAATGCTATTTCATAGTTATATTTCTTTTCACTATTTTAATGATTTAAATGTAAAGATGAAATTTATTTTGGGAATAGTTGATTTAGCTTTGGTTTATAGGTGGGACAGAGATAAGATGTAACTATTCCTTTCAATGTGAGGAAATCGTATAGCTCTCAGTCCCTATCTGCATCTTACCTATTATTAAAACATATATCTATCCATTTATTCATTTATACATCTATCTATGTATAGTTTTTGTATTTCCCATTTATAATAGGACTCAGTTTGATGTCACTAATTTTCTTTGCACTCTTTTGTTAAATACCATAGGATGGAAATGGACATGTTCTGAAGTCAAATGGTTTGTTTTCAAAGAATAAATTAGTGATAGATGGTTAAGAAAGGAAGTAGTCTATGGTTATTCTATTCAAAAACATTACTTTTCAATGTCATGAAAGCATACAATTTTGAAAATATTACATGTTACTTGACTTTTGGCTTCACTGAGAATTTGTTGGATAGTTTCCTTTTTTCTTTCTTTTTTTTTTTTAATGTTTCCAGGCTGTCTCTTATGCTGATGTGACCATCTGTATTAGTGCTATGGTACCAAGACTCACTCTTATAGTCCTGGAGGTTAGAATCCAGAATCAGGTCTCTCTGGGGCTGTTCTCCCTCCGAAGGCTCCAAGGGAGAATTCTTTCTTGCCTCTTTCTAGCTTCTGCTAGCTTTCTGTAATCCTGGACATTCTTTGGTTTGTAGCTGCATTGTTCTTGTCTCTGCTTCTGTTGTTGGATGTCTTATCTTAGCTTATCAATATGTCAACAAAAAAGTATCAGTGAATTGTCTATAATAGATACTTGTTCATGGAGTGAGTAAAATGTTAATTATTTGTCTCATAGAATCTTCTGTGACATTACTATGTTTTTTCTTTTAATAAATGCCTTTAGATATTTATATCTGACAATAAGATGAAATGACAGATATTAATATAGTTAGGACCATAGAATTCTTCTAATCCAACTGTTGTCATTTTGCAGCTGAGGAAAAGGTGGTCTGGGGAGGTTAAGTGAGTTTTATCGAAAACCAGAGATGGGTGATGACATCTCTAGGTGGGTCCCTGAGTGTTTAGTATTGAATTCTATAATGCAAATCTAATGTTGCAAATTTGATAGCACCTAGAGGACACTGATGAAAATCAATAAGAAGCTTGAAAACCAAATAGCGAAAGAATTTGAAATAATTTCAAAGCAAAGGTAAGAAATGATTAATCGGTGATTCGTGTTCTCTCGCTATTGAAAGCAAATAGAGAAACAGAGATTCAGAGGTCAAGAGAGATAGATGCAGTTTTGCTTTCCAGCTGGACTGTTAAAAATTGTTATGGAGAATTTGAAGAGGAATGAAAGTACACCTTTCTTATTCAAAACAAAACAATAACAAGACTCACACAAATTATTGTAGTAATTTGGTCTTACCTGAAATTTTTTAATTTTTAAAAATTCATTTGTGTACTTTATTTCCTGACTTGGCCCACATCATTGTTTCCTCATCAAAATGCAGCTTTTCAGTTTATTTTACAAGGAGGTACTTCCCCCTCCACAATTGCAATCTCTGAAAACCTTGAACCTGTGGCTCCTCAGTGTGTGATTTTCATATCTGTTTCCCTTATAAAACAGGACATGATACAACTGGAGGCTTTTAAATCTCTGACCTTCAGAATGCAGCATAATATTCATACTTCAGATTTCCTCTAGATGGGTTAAGGCTGTGCATTCTACCAGGATCCTTGACACCTTCCAAGAGATGAGGGTGGAAGGAGGAATCTGGTATTTCTCCAGCTGTGACCCATACTCTTCTAGGCTGAGCCATGGCTTCAGCTACTTGGTGGATTTTCTAGCTGTGAATGAACATATAAACATCACTTTTTTTTTTTTTTTTTTAGTTGTAGATGGACACAATACCTTTATTTATTTATTTTTATGTGGTGTTATCAAATCCAGTGCCTCACACATGCTAGGCAAGCACTCTACCACTGAACCACAACTCCAGCCCCAAACATCACTTCTTAACAGATCTGAACACTTCCTGTTGGCTAGCTTCTGCACTGACTTTTCTTCAATTACCAGTTGCTCTGATACTATCCTGGCACATTTTTGTTGCCTATATCCATGGTATAAGATGGTATGTACTTTTCTACCAACAGTGTTTTATATATCCATAGCCTTCTCTTTTGCTAAATGCAAGCAATTGTCAGTTTGTGGGGTTTTGTTTTATTTTGTTTTAAAATAACTTCTTTTCTTCCATAGACTTTTACAAGCTGTCTAAAAACAAAACTAAAGTCAAATAATGAGCCCTTGCTTGTTAGGGACTGTGCATATAAGTAACTTTCCTTGATTTGGAAAGAAAACAGTTGGCAATCAGAAAGTCTTTCAACCTGCATCTTCCTATTGCATCCAGTCAGAAATTCTTAACACTAACCAACACTGAAAAATTTAGTGCTCTGGGGACATCGGAAGAGATTATGGTTATCAGCAGTCTTTCTAGTTCTTAACAGGGTAGCCATTGCGTGGTTTAGGATAAATTAAGAAAGAAATGGACACAATAGAGTTTTATGGACCAATTCAAAATAACAAGCATCTAAGCTTTCTCAATAGTGTGTCTGGCAGAAAATTCTACTTTGTGGGGGGTTAGCACTGAATTACTTTCAGTCAAGTAATCAAGAGTATGCAGACACTCAGGGGATGATAATGAAACATGAGCATGGATCCATGTATGTCCTACTGTATTACTCTCAGAGGTGCCATTTGTCAGCCATAAGATTTTGGGTGAAATTGCTTAAGTTTTCTTAGTTTTCTTGTCTCTTTAGATGGGACTAGCAATATCTTACTAACAGTTTTCTTGTGAAGATAAAATTAAGCCAAACAAGATAATGTGTGTAAGGAGCCTAACATGGAGCCTGGCACATTATAAGTGCCTCTTAAGTGGAACATGTTTCTCTGCATTTGTAGAGCTCTACAAAATGTTTTCACAGACTGTATCATTTTGTCTTTCAAATAAACTATGCAGTGGTCAGGCAAGGTGGCAATAGCACCTTCTTTTGTAGATGAGAAACTTAACATTTGAGAGACTGATTCGTCCAGCACTTCATGCTATGGTTTTCTGTTTCTTAGACCAGGAGCATTAGCTTTCCCCACAACTTCACTTAAACTTTCTAATTTCCTCATAGGATTATTTAACATTCTAGCTATAAGCACCAGGCATTAAGGGGTGGGCAGTGCTTTAGTGAAAAATCTTTATGCTTTTAAGCTTGTATACAATAAAATAACATAGAAGGCTTTTGAAAATAATTTAACCTACTATATAAACATAAAATTAAATGTTTCTTTTAATTATTTTAAGTCATTATGTTCTCTTAATAATCACATTTCCTTTACTTGGTGGTAAACTAGAAACACAAAAAGAATTATTTGCAAAAAAAAAAAAAAAAAAAAAACTTTCTGTAGACAATTTTTCTGCTCTAGTTAGTGGATTAGCCTTATTCAAATATTCCTTTAATAGCAAATTCTGTATTGCTTCTAAGGCTTTTGTTGAAGAATTCCTAAGCATTATAGCTCCTTATTCATTTTTTAAAAATTTTTGGTTGGAGGAACTAATTTTATGAACATGTGGCATTAAAACTGACACATTAGGAATTAGGTTATCTTTTTTTTTTAAGCTGACTGAAAAAATATTTCCAGTAATTGTTAACACTTATAAATAATCTTGTGAAAAATTGTATGAAAAATATTCCATTCTTCTACCATACCTGGGTATTAAAAAAATATTTTGGCCCACTTATATTCAATATATAGTGCATGTTTAACTTACTCTCCCTACGTGGCTTCCTTCAATGTACAGAACTTGGGCAGGTGTTATTAATAAAAAAAAATAATAATAAACCCTTTCTATTTTAAATAAGGATGCTATTCTCCCAGCTTTGAAGCTCACACATACTCTTTAACTTATCCCAGCTTTCGCTCATCTGGTCCTTAAATGGATCCTTTCATGTGGTCAGCCCACGAGCCGTGCGTACTGCCATTCAATCACGCCACTGTACATCGCCATCATGAGGGTGGTTTGCATGATTTGCATTTCCTGTGCTGTTTGAGCTTCAATGAGCTCTAAGCGCCACGTATGAAGAAACCGCTGCCAAGTAATGCAATGATTTTAGTCAAACCAGATGAGCTGTGCTGGAGTCAGCTACCAAGTCAGTTGGGGGTGGGGCGGTGTTGTCAGGACATCCTGTTAGAAAAGGATTCTTCAAGATGTCCACACATGCAAGATGTGAATTCCTGAGCAAATCTGGCTGTGTAATATAAGCAGGTTACTTTTGGAAAGATAAGGCTAAGGGGCTGAGATGGGTAACCACATGCTTGTTATTCTTAGAAAATTCAGTCTTTTAAATTTTAGTATTATGTCATGCTGCCAATGTAATTATTTATTGTGTCAATAATAGATTTTGATGACATTAATTTTCTAACCATACCGAGTGAAATTTAGTCAAAATTAAATTAAATACATTGATTACTTGTCCCCTTGTCCTGTAAAAGAAAGCTTGTATTTTATTAAAAATGATCGATAAAAGCTGTCGGACAAGTATTATAGAAATGGCATAGTAGTGGGCCAATGAATAGCTACTAAAGTGGGGAAGAAAAAAAAACATGCACCAGATACTAGTCTTCATGAAAAACATAGACAGATGGGGAGACAGACCTATATGATGCCACAAATAGATGAATATCTTGTAAGGATTTCAAACAAATGTTTTAAGAGCCAGTAAAAATTTTAAAAGTTGGTTTAAAAGTGTATCTTGTGCTTATAAACAGAGTATATTTTTTCTGCTCACCTGAAACCCAACCTCTAAATTGTTATTAAAATATTTAACCAATAGTAAGCAAAAAGAATGTAGACTGAACCTATACACAAGCACAGAAATATTAAGATGAATCTTGCTAATAACCGTAACTAATTTATCTTAGATTTCTTAGACTTAGATATGTTGTTAAAATACCTGAAAGAAAAACTTCAATAGGAATCCTTTTAACTGTTGATGGGTAAAAGTTTTTTTTTTTTTTTTTTTTTAAGATTCCCTATTCTTGTATACAGAGAACTGAAGAATATTTATTCTCTTTTCCCATGTAATGTGTACTACAGAAAAATGTACTTGATAAACTTGGTATGGGTTCTAATCACTAGTTTATAATTTACAGCTAGTTTAATTACATCCTACTGGTTAATCAGTGCCAATCTTGTGTGACCTATTGTATTTTTAAAAATAGGCTAAAATTCAGAGGCTTTCAAGCCACAGGTACTTATTGAAGAAATTATAATATACTTACCTAAGTTAAGAAGAGGTGGACAATTTATGTGGATGAAAAAAATATGCATTTTATTACATCTACACTTTCAGTGGTTTTGCATGTTGCAGGTCATTTAAGCTTGAGAATGTTTTTCATGTGATGAATGTTAAAGCCCAGTCTTCCTTTTTAATTTTCTTTTATACTTTGTTTGCTAATTTCTACTTTTATTACAAATCTAACTTTAATACATGCCTTAACTCTTACCTCATGATCAGTTTGATATTTTTGAATTGTTACTGGATCTATTTGTCTTAGGACATCTTGGGCCAGGGAGCAGTTTTTTGGAGTCTGAATTTGAAGGAGGGAATATCTGTGCTCCAAAACTCTTTCAAGTGTTCAGCTTGATGTGCTCACTGATGACATTAGAATGTTGCATCTTAAGTAATGTCGTAGCTGTTATATAAGTTATTAAAATTACTATTGCTTATTAGGTAAATTGGTTTTAATAACTTTGCACTTATCAGAGATTTTAGTTTTATGTAAATACATTTGAATAATTAATAATATTGTACCAACTTTTCTTTGAACATTCTTCTTGGTTACTTAGTTCCTAAGAAACTATTTTTTTATATCTAAAAATAGCTTATATTTTTAGAAACTTAATCCCATGGGGGAAAGGAACATATTTTGCATTAGTTGTCTTTAATTTACTGAACAGTTCTGTAAGGCACTCTCTGCATAGATTATGAAAACCACTGGCACACATTTTTCTGACCTCACAACATAAGCTGCACTCCTGTTGCAATCCCAGAAAATGTGTTTATAAAGATTCCAGCAATAATAGTCTTGTGACTAAATAAGAAACAGAAGCTAAAGCTAAGAGCCAAACAGATACCTATCAGTTTCCTTGAGTTTAATCTGATTAAAACATGGCTCTCAAAAACATTAAGTAGAATGTCATGTCAGAGAAGCAGTATATGATAAATATAGTTCATGACAGGAAATCGTTATTAAATCAGCAGTACTGGTGAATCTGTTATGGAAATTTCCCTGTAATTTACTTAGGTTCCCCCATTTTCCACCTCCAGTGCATCACTATACTTTTTGGCTTTAATGTTAAATATGTCATTTCTCTGCTGAATGAAAGGTAGTTTTGTTACTTTTAAAAATCATACATCTGTATTATTATCATTAATTAAACAATCACACATGAGCTAGCTCTTTACTTCAAATAGGAAAACTTTCTAACACGTAGAGTCAAAAAAAAAAAAAAATTCATACTGGTAATTGGCCAGCAGGACCTAAATTCATCAACCTAAAGGCAGCAGCCTCCTTGCTCTTAATAAGGACAAGCAGTTTTCTAAATGTGAAGCATACAAGTTGGTTAAATCCCCGGTTATTGATGGCCTTCCAAATTTTAAGTTGCTGATTATTTGTTGCAAAAATTTGAGAATTTTATGTATAACTTCATCAAAATCATACCATGTTTACTGTTTGCTTTGAGGAAATAGCAGTAAAACATTAGTCAGTATAACCCACTTATTTGTAGCTAAGTCTGAGTACTCCAATTTTTTTTAACAGTTCAGAAAGCATTTTTTAAAAAGAAATATTTTTACAAGGCAGGAAGATTATTTGGCTGACTTACATTAATGAAACATTTTGGCACATGTAAAAGATTTCTCAAGCTATTATAGCCACCCCCCAAAATCTTGGTTTCCATTTAAAATGTCACCAATGTGGAAAAAATACCATCAATCAAATTGCTTATCTTCTAACAGAAAAGAAAAAAGTCAAGGAAAAAATGAACAGACAATGGGCTTCCAGTGCATTTTTGGCTTCCCATTAAGGAATTCTTATTTAGAATTGGTCAGTTATCTGTGACCTTAAGATGATCTTTTTTCTCTTTGTTGCATTGTATGTTTTCATCTTCACAGGAATGAATCCACTGAGCAATATTCCTAACTTTATGTCCCTCCAGCTAGACACAGGGAATGCTTCAGTTTTGTGAATAAGAAGAGTAAAAAAAGTTATTTTTCTGAAGAAATGTAGGAATAACTTTACAACGAAAAAGTACAAAATTCCACATATTACTGTTTTCTTCTTTCTCTAAAATTTATTCTTAAGAACTTAGTGGAAACAAAGACCACTTTCACAGGAAACTTAGAGCTCTAAGTCCTTTTTAAGAGCTTAACACAGGAAGACACCTGTGTGCTAATTGCAAAAAACCAAAAACCAAAAACAAACCAAAAACACTAGGATACTTACCTATTAAAATTTAGCCCTTTTCCAAGAAATAAATGTGGAGAACTCTGTGAGTATCGCCTCCTCATGTTCCCTAAGTTCTGAGGTGACTCTGGTCTAGGTAGGGACTGAGGCCTTTTTCCAACTCTCTTAGAGTCAGGACTATTTCACCTTTGAGGTTCCTGTGTCCTGGTTCCAAATAATTAAGCTGAGTCCCCTCTGTGTTCACACATATACAGACTAGAGGAATGGTTCATGTTTCTATTATTGTCTATCTTTATAATTATCTACCTTAATTGTGTCATGTACTGGCGTGGTAAAAGATATCTCTTAGAATATCAAGGAGTTTTAAACAAAAACACTCATAGTTTTTGTGCCAACATAATTCAGTTCTATAATAAAATCATATTATATTATAATAGAACCCATTGATACTAAAATGTCTTATCAATATCTTATTTATAGATCATGTCAGATATCCCTGCAATAAGAATAAACCAGCCTCCCATGATCATTCTAAGTATGTGTGTTAGTAAGCTTTCTGTTTCTATGAAAAAACACTTGATAAAATCAATGTATAAGAAGGAAAGGTTTATTTTAGCTCATGGTTTTGGAAGTATCAGTTCTTGATTGGTTGACATGTTGCTTTGGGGCGTGTGATGAGGTAGCACAACATGAGGTGAGAACAGAGGAGGGGAGATTGTTCACCTCATGGTAGCCAGGAAACAGAAATGGGCCAGTGTTCTGATATTTCCTTCAAGGTCATGTCCCCAGTGTTATAACTTTCATTCATTAGGTCCCACTTCCTAAAGGTTCCAGTACCTTCTAAAAGTGCCACATGATCCTTTAGGGTTCACTTATTCACACTAAGCAGTACCTAAGTAAAGTGACAGTGAAATTCCAAAACAGTTTGGTGAGCAGCATAATTATATTCAATTAGCATACATGGGAATGTACCAAGAATGTTAACTTATTTGTGCAAAGTTAGGCCATGTTTAAGTGGCAGGCAAAAGGAATACTCAAGTTGTCTGGTTTATGCTCTTTCTATTGTATCAGTGGCAGAGAATACTCTGGTTCATCTGAAATCAAGAGGATTGTTTCACTCAGAAGTTAAACAGGTGTATTTGTCAAAGTGCCTTCAGTTTAGGGAGCTTTTATTTTAGCTCAGGTGTGTGGTTTGTTGAGTGTAAGTTGGGAGACTGATTATATTTAAGTTTCTCTATTTTTCTAATTTGCATGCTCAAAATGCCAGCTTTGATGATTTAAATAACCAAGGAAGCTTCATGGGGAGATAATGAGTTCCTCAGGCTCTCCCTCCTTTTTAACCAGGCAGCCAGAAGTTACCAATTAGAGAAGAGGGAAAGATGTGAATGGAATACTAACCTTCCATAGGATGCAAGTCAATGATGAAAATGCAGCAAGCCTGGCTCCAGCTTCCTGATCAGAAGATCATGGTCGACTCTTCTTCCTTCAGTCAGCCTCTAGTATCTATCCCATTTCACTTTCTCTGGATATCTCCGAAGAACATCTCAAAAGTTAGGGCACTTTCCTTTTCTGGATTCCATTTAAACTGATTCCTGGCCTATGACAAAGATAAATAGTGTTATCTTATAAGGCAGATGCTTCAAACCAAATACCCATGGGATACCAGGGCCTATAATACCTCAGGAAAGACTTTGTCAAGGTAAAGGAGAGAGGCTTCTCTTTGGAGGCAGGTGATGAGTAGAACAAGGCATCCACCATAATTTTATGTCAAAACAGTATCCCAGAGACAGAGCATGAACCCATTCATTGCAGAGTTTCAACCTGCATGTCCATGGGTGGAGGACAGATGGGTAACATTAATAGAAACAGGAAGATAGTATCCTCTGGACAGTAATCATAGAGACAGATCTCTTCATAGTACTAAGTATAGAGAACCTTTATGAAGTGCCTCAGCAATTACTAATGGCTTCACGATTTCATTTGCTCCTCCAAGCAACCCAAAGTCATAGGTAATCATGAAGAATCTTCCTTTTCTGATCAAATCCAGAAAAGTTGTGATTTGCCCAAGTGATCCAAAAGGAAATTTCAGAATCAAAAAACTTGAAGCCAAGACTTCTAATGTAGAAATAGCTTTGTTTTCAAAAAGGATACATTTTTATTTCTAGCTCTCTCCTTTCTCTCTCACAAATTTATATGGCAGGCACTATGCAGGCCTTGTTTAAACAGTGTTGAACAACATAACCCTGTTCCCTAACTGTGAAGCTTCTGCAGTTCTTGGGATTGTGCTGATTGTGTGGTAGCTAACAGACTCATGTAAGTTGTGGCTAGTTTGAATTGAGAAGATTTGTAAGTGTACAGTACACATTGAATTTGAAAGATTTAGTTAAAATAAAGAATGTAAAATTTTTTGACATTGATTAGAGTTGCTATATTTAGGATATATTGAATTAAATAAAAATATTATTAAAATTGATTATTTCTGTTTGTTTTCCATTTTTATTTTCTGCTAGAAAATTTCAGTGGTTACTAGAAAATTGCATATATTCCATTTGTGGCTCACTTATTTTCCACTGGATAGCAAGCTGTGACCTATGGGGAAGTGATTTCCTAGGGTGGATTCAGCATTTTAGTACCTTGGTTGTTACTTTTTTTTTTTTTTTTTAACATTGGAACATTTCATGTGAAATTTCTCATGGTGTATGCTTGTCCAGAAACCAGTTTATTTTTCCTCTAGATGCCTACAACTTGACTAACCACCATTTATTCAGTTGATCATCCTTGATTTCAAAGGTTACCTTTACCGTTTGTTGATTCTTGAATGTATTGTATCTGTTTCTGGAATTTGTCTTCTTTTTCATTGGTCATGTCAACATTTAAATTAGTATTATACTTTCTATTTTCAAGATTTTCATAGTCTTTCATGACTAGTAGGATTAATTTGCATCTCTAGTTTATTCCCTTCCCCTATAGAACTTTCTTGGGTATTTTTTCCCTTTGTCTTTAGCTATGAACATTAGAATCTGTTTGTGTACTTTAAAATTAACAACAAACAGCTTTTAGTTGTTATTGTTGACTGATTATTCTGAAGATAAATTCACTCAAGGAGAACTGATATCTTTCCATTTTTGACTGTCTATATACAGGGAGGTGGTACAGCTTTCTGTTCATTCAGGATATCTTAGAGGTTCCTTCAATAGTACTTTCAAACATTTCTTAGAGATTTTTCCCATTTCTTAAATTTATTTTATAATTTTGATTTTATTCTCTGTAAGCACACCTATTTATTTTATAATATTTTGTAAAATACAAATTTTTTTAGTAATAAATATTTTTTTGGGGGGTGATAACCTTGAATTTTCTCATCTTATCTACAAATACTGATAATTTGGCCAATTTAGTTTTTACATCCCCTTTTTTTTTGTCTAGATCTTTTGCCAGTACTGGTGGTATGATGCTAAATAATGATGGTGATAGTGAGTCTTTTTGTCTGTTGCTGTCTTAATAATATTGACTTTGATGTGAATTGGGCATATTTTGTTATAGTTAAAAATATTTATCTTTTTATCTATCTATCTATTTATTTATTTATTTTGTACCAGGGATTGAACCCAGGTGTACTGAACCACTGAGCCACCTCCTAGCCCTTTTTATTTTTTATTTTGAGACAGATTCTCATCAAGCTGCTTAGGGCTCCGCTAAGTTGCTGAGCCTGGTTTTGAACTTGTGATCCTCCTGCTTTAGCCTTCTGAGTTGCTGCAATCATAGGCATGTGCCATCATACCTGGCTCATCTTTCTATTTTAAGAATAATACTTAAAAAAATCATGAATAGTTGTTAATTTGATTAAATGCCCTATGATGACCTATGATTTTTTTTCTCTTTAGAGCCATTAAAGTGATGAATCTTATTAATTGACTTACTAATATTGAACCATTCTTGTACATTTGGAAGAAAGATCTCTCCTTGTTCATGATGATTTACTCTGTTTTCATTTCTTGCTGGATGCTGTTGCCAATACTTTATTCAAGAAGTTGGTATCCATTCATAAGTGAGATAAACTTGTCTGTGTTGGTCTTGTCACACTCATTTCCTAAAATCTTTTTGGTATTTTCCCATCTCCCATTACTTTATACCAGTTGAAACTGAAATGAACTTATCTGCTCAAAGCATCCCTATGAAATCACATGAGTTTATTTTCTTATTTGGAGTTTGGGGTGGTGGTGGTGATGGCAAATTGTTTTTGGGGGCAACTTTCTTTATATCTCTTATGAAAATGTGTTTTTGATTCTTTACTTTCTCTGCGAATAGACATTAATTTTTTTTCCCCTACAAAACTATGTGTCTTAATTTTTGTTTTTGGTGATACTAGAGATTTAACCTAGGGCATTTTACCACTGAGCTACATCCCCAGCCCTTTTAAAATTTTATTTTGAGGCAAGGTATCTCAAGTTTCTGAGGCTGGCCTCAAACTTGTGATCTTCCTTCCTCAGCCTCCTGTTGCTGGGATTGCTGGTATGTGTCACTATGCTGTATTGTGTCTTACTGTTTTGAAAAGTTTGCTTTTTTTTCCCCCTCCCTGTTGACTACATTTACAATTATACCTTTATATGATATCCTAGATTCCCTAATTTTTAAGACGGTATGTTTGTTCTCTTTAATTAGCAAAGTTAAAATTAATGGGTTCTCACTTCCCTTGTCTTCTATTCCTTCTCTATCATTTTATTGTAATCAGTAACATTATTCTTTATATTTTTTAAAAATCTATATTCTCTAAATATGCATACATTTCGCTTGCATGATTTCCTCCCCCCTAGTTGTACTATTCCTTTTTTTGTTGTTTGTTTTGTTTTGTTTTTGCAGTGCTGGGGATTAAACCCAGGGCCTTGTGCACTCAAGGCAAGCACTCTATCAACTGAGCTATATCCCCAGCTCCCCATAATTGTATTATACCTAGAGTCAAAGCAAGTATGTTTTACCTTCTATTTTGCCACTGTAATTCCCATGTTTGTTTTAATTTTACTTCTGTATTAAAATGTATTTTTGGGATGAGTTCTGCTTCCAAGTAATATAAAGCAGTAGGAACTAGATTTATTTTTCCATCTGAAACAAACAATGAACAGATTATATGAAAATATGATTTTAAAACCCCTGGAATTTATGAATGATATCAAGCATCAAAAACCACTAATCCCAGAGAAGAGTGAATCAAATGAAGTGGGCCCTATGATTGCCTGAGCTTAATATTCTAAGATAGTTTCTAAGTCCTTGTGCAAGGAGGCAGAATCCAGGATGAGCCTCTGAGACTCCTTGAGTTGAGGAGAGATGGAAGCAGCCATTAATCAGAATAGATAAAGGGCAGCATACCAGAATGAAAACAAGTGCTCAAAGAGAATATTTTGAAGATGTGCACAGGGTTCCCCTTGACTATTTGGGTAAGTATAGATTAGCATATGAATTCTAGAGTACTTTCAAAGCTGGAGAAAGAATCATCCAAGAAGGAATAGTATCTATCACTTGAAAATGGCCAGATATAATTCCAGTTCTCTTCAGCCATACATGAAAACATCTTGGGAAAGATCTGGTTCTAACCTCCATAGTTCCTTATGGGAAATGGGACTAAGGGCTTCAGTTTCTTTGACCAGGGGTCTCTCCTTGCCACCGGTCTTCATAACAGTGGTTAGGAGAATAGTTTTTAAACAGCTGGGTTAACAAACAAATAACAAAGGAACAAATGAAAAACATATAAAACCAACCAGTCACACAGAACAAAATTAAACATGGCAGCAGATTTGTCCTTGGTAACAGTGCACTGGGGAAACAGTAAAACAACATGTTCAAATCACTGAGAAGAAAGCAGAAAATATCCACCTTGTATTCTGTGCTCATTGGAAAGATCTCTCAAAATCAAAGGTAAAATAAAGGCTTTTTGATCAGGAAAGGAAAAAAAAAAAAAAAACAGAAAAGGAAGAAAGAGTTGAAAAGAGCAAGGAAGGAACTGCATTTTGCTTTATATAGAGCACATAGGTACTCCTTCCCAATGTTATCCCCCATAACATTCCATTCCTCCTTGGTCATAATCTTAGGAGAAAAGTATATATTTGCCTATTATGTTCCCCAGATTTGAGCTGATAGATGTATATGTATGTGCATCACTACTTTACTGGTAGTTTGTGGCAAATCATGTCAAAATATAGGTATCTCAGTGCTTTTGAATAATTTCTCTTACTATTATTAGCCTTTATGAATTTTTTTGAAAGTGACAGTGAACTTCCTAAATTGTGCTTAAGACATCTTCTATCCAAGGATTGATTTTTTTCAGTTTCATATTTAATTGAGCAATATGTTAAAATATTTAAGTTTTGTCAGTTGAATTTCAATAGCTTAAATTATTTAAAATATTATTTAACATGCTTTTCAGGATTCTAAATATAGTTATGCTTTAGTAAAAAATATTTTGTTTTGCTCAACTTGTTTATTTATCCGCAAGTGGAACAAAAATATCTGTGCGTTTCATTCCATAAGGTTTTTATAATCTTTAATTTTATGCTTTGTGTATGAAAATTCTTTGAAAACCTGGAGTACACATACAATTAAAAAGTATATTTTTTAGAATCATAATGTCTTTTTTACTTAGTGTCAAAAATAAGTATAGTTCTGAGTTTCAAAATATCCACTGTAATGAAGGTATTCTCTTGAAATTGACACACACATACACATACACATATATTTTAGGAAAGTGAAAATTTTTATATTTGTAATCTGTTATTGTTTCATTCTGATGACAATGTCCCATAAATTATCTGGGCTGTGTTTTATTAAGTTTAGTCTTGGATCTTTTTGGAGCCATTTGAAGTCATCTTTATCATGGTGGATTTTGTTATTGCTCTAGCAGTTTGAGTGGCCAATGGTTTCTACTGTTTTGGTGTAAAATTTACAGGGAACATTATGTTAAAAGTGTTTCAACCAAACATTAAAGTGTTTAGAATCATTTCGTTGACTGCCTATCAACACACAGAAAGTTACTGATTACCCCTTAAAAATCACTTTCTTTTTTGCATAATTAATATGTAGATTTTCATTTGCAGTAATACAAGTTGGGACAATATTGTTTTGATACCACAGGGATCATGGAAGTAATAATGTTTTTCAAATCTAGAAAGCCTTTTCTATTGTCATTAAAGTGAAAGTTGTAAAGCATTAGATACAAAAGACATATGACCAATTGAGACCTTTGAGCATAGTATATGATGAAAAGGTTCAATATGTGGAACACAACTAGAAATTCGGAAAGAGGTCATCTGTATTCATAGAGACAGTGGTATTGGACTCAGTTTTATAATATGAGTAAGTCTGGGAGTACATGGAATAGCAGCCAGACAGTGATAATACCTTTTAGCATTTATTTGCTCAACACCATTCTGAGATCTCTTAATATATGAACACATTTCATTTTTATATTAATTAATAGGGTGATTATATGAGTCAGTTTTTTGTTGCTATGACTAAATATATGACAAAAACAACTTCAAGGAGGAAAAATTAATTTTGGGCTCAAACAGGTTTAGTTTATTTACTATCCAGTATAATAAAGTTTCCCTTTGAAATAAAGTTTGGGTGTGTTTGCTTTACAGTTCATTATAAAAGATTTGGGTTTCATAAACTCAGGGTTTCTTTGCTGTAAGGCAAACCCATGCATCATCCATCTCAGCCACCCCATGTCATCTGTATCTACCTTCAGGGCCAAGGAGAACTGACATGAGTATGAAACCTAGTAATAAATCTTTCGTTTCTGACTTAGGCGTGTCATGTCTGCTGTTGACACCCAGCACCTTGTGGTAGGCTAAATTAATATGTAGGTAAGGCAAAACTTCAGACCCTTCACCATTCTTAATAAAGGAATGATTAGAATTATCAATAAACTATTAAGTATAAAAATTGGAAAGTAACCCAGCTGTACAATATAAAGGGAATGATTTTGTAAATTTTAGTACCTTCATATGATATAATAATTCCACAGCCCTTAAATGTCATGTTTTTAAAAATTTAAAGTCTTGGGAATATATTCACAGTAATGTTAAGTAAAAATTATATTACAAAAATGATGCATATAATGTAAATCTACTTTTATAAAATGTGTTTACATATTAAAAAGAAAACTTGCAGTAAGATATTCAAGATGTTAAAGAAGTTATATAGATGTTATAGAGTAAGAAGTGATATTATTCTTCTCTATCTTTTCCAGATTCTTCTTTTATGAAAATACACTACTTTCTTTTTCCTTTTGCAGTTCTGGGGATTTAACCCAGGGGCTATGCATGCTAGGCAAGTGTTCTACCATTGAGTTATATCCCAAGTCCTATGTAACAATTTTCATTTGTTTGTTTTGCTTTTGCAGTCTTGTGGATTGAGCCCATGGCTTTGCACATGCTATTCAAGCACTTTCCCATGGAGTTATATCCCCATATTTTTGTAAATTTTCTTCTGAGACAGGATCTTGCTAATGCTCAGGTTGGCTTCCATTTTGTTATCCTCCTGCCTCAGCCTCCTGAGTACCTGGGATTACAGGCTTGTGCTAGCATCCCCATCTCCTTCATTACTCTTATAATAAGGAGAAATATATGTTATTTATGAATTTGATGTGAAGGATTTGACATAATAGTATAATAGAGTAGATTTTGGATGTAATCTTGAGAGGACAGTTAACAAGAGGATACATTTAAGATTTATGCAAAGATTTGTTTTATATTAAAATGCACATATAAAATATAACTGAAAGCCATTTTATAAAAGCAAAAATAGGAAATCCAAGTAATAACAGAGATAAAAAGGAAACAGATATTTTAGAAATTCTGATTTAAGGAAGCAATCCCTTTGAACAAAAACTAAGCTCAGCAAAGCCTCTCATTGTTTAAGAAAAAGGAATTAAGTCAGTTAATCATAAGAAGTAGTGTTCATATACTGAAACATTGAAAAATGAAGTGATCTGATATCTGGAATTTGCTGTAAAATATTCCAACAAAAATTAATAAATAAATAAAAATAAAGTAGGAGAGAAGACAGATCAACCTTGGTAAAAACAGTGGTATCTGCTGAAGTTGTATGTTGTTTATGTAAGGTTCATATTACTGTCTACTTTTGTGTATTCTTGAAATTTTCCATAGTAAAATAATAAACAAACCATCACTAATTTATGGAGTTCTTAAACAATGCTTTTCAACTTGGGCTGCATGTAGGCATCACTTGGGAAGTTTAGGAAGTACTGATGGTTGAGTCATTACACAAATGGTCTTAAGCATGCCTTAGGGCTGTGCATTCAGTCTCTGGAGATTCTAATGTGTAGCTCATCTCCTTTCACATGACAGAGAATATTGATACTTCAAATTTCTTTTAATAAAGATAAGTTTTACATTGTGTTTTATGAATCATCCCTCAGGAAAAAGTGAGAATAGGCTAATAATATTTCTCATGAAAATAGTTCTAATGAGGACTAGAGTAAAATAGTGTACTTACATATCTTTGTGGGCCTTTCCCCTAACAAATGATAAAGTTCCAGTGGTTTTAAGAAATGAGTAACTAACATATTCATTTAAAATATTCATTGACACTGCATGCGGTGGTGCATGCCTGTATTTCCAGAAGCTTGGGAGGCTAAGGCAGGAGGATGGAGAGTTCAAAGCCAGCCTCAACAACTTAGCGAGGCCCTAAGCAACTCAGTGAGACCCTGTATCTAAATAAAATACAAAGTAGGGCTGGGGATGTGGCTTAGTGGTTGAGTGCCCCAGAGTTCAATCCCAGGTACTCCCCTTCCCCCAAAAATTCATTGAGTAGGAGGACTCAAGATATGTGGAGCAGATAGGTTTTTAAAAATATCTAACATTTTGTAACTTCCACAAAATAATTTTTGCTCATTTTAGAAAATGTAAAAGAATATTCAGACATATAGAAGAAAACCATCAGCCATGGTGCCATTATTCACAGTAAATACTGATAACATTTTACAATGTTTGGTTTCAAATTTACTTTAATATTCGCTGTGAAAATTTTAAATATAAATGTAGGCATAGAAATTTTATAAATCTTTATGTACCTATCACTCTGTTTCAACAGTCATCAACTCATGACCAATCTTGTTTCATCTGTATCCCATTCCCTCTCTATGCCCCTCCCCTACTGGATTATTTTGAAGCAAATTTTATATATCATATCATTTCATCAATAAATATATTAGTATGTATCAGAGCAAATAAACTTAAGGTCATAAGCATTTGTCTGAGTTAGCATTCTGTGTTGATTGAAAGGACACCCATGTGCTACAACTCCCAATTCTGTAGTTGCCACGTTGGTGTTATGTTATCAAAGTGAAGAATCTGGCTGAGATGAACTGCAGAAGGATCTGTTGTCAGGTGCAAGACTCTTTAGAGACAGTAACTTCATCAGTTTAAGTGATGAAGTAAGTAGGCTGAAATCTAAGAAACCCAGAGTTCTACCCATTAAGCAAGTCTTCATTTGGAAGATATTGAGGTTTATAATTACCCAATGTTTTGATTCAAAATAACCTAAATTGATCTCCTGTTCCTATTTTGTTTTGAGCCAGGTAGTTTTCCGAAGAGTTTTGCAAATTGAGTTAGGCATAGTGCGATTGTTAATATTAACATGATTTTAGAAAAGAGTGGAAGAAAGGGAAATAATTTAAGAAGATACACCATCTTTGTGGCCTCAGCTGATAAAAACCCAGTGTTGGAATGTGGGAGAAAAGGGAAAATTTAGCAGTTTTATTTACAATAAAAATGAGCATAGGAAGTGATACCTTGTAACAGGAGTTAATCATAAGGGGATTATAAAATATGCCTTCAGAGCAGCCTCAGGGATCAAGCATGCTCTTGGCCCACAGGGTGAAGTTGAGAAGGACAAGGAATGTTAGGGGAAGAAAGTAATGACTTAGTTTCATGTTTGTACACTGGATTTAAAGGAGAAACATTATATCCAAATAGGTATTTCTGATGGACCAATGGAAATAAAGAACTAGAGTTCAGATGACTAGGAAAGTTGCAGATCTACACTAGAAGACAAGCCATGAAACCATAAGGATGACTGAGTGGGTTTTCATTGGGATAGTTATTTAAAGAGGAGATTGTGTGGCTAAAGACAAATGTTTTTCATGATTTCAATGTGTGGGAATAGGAATGAATTGATGGATAGTATACTAGATTAATAGTTATTGAACATCTATGTCACAGGCATTTTGCATGGAAAGAGTGAGAGCTTATTGTATAGACGGGGAGGCCAAATTCATTGCAAAGGCAATGATATGCCAGAGAAGTAGGCAAACATTTTGAAAGTAAAAACTTGACAAAATGATTCATGGTCTCTAGGGTGGAGTACCACTTGAAGCTTTTGGGGAGCATATGTTTTCTAGGAGACTAGAATGGAATGTTGTTTTATGCAAAGGTAGAGGCACAAATATGTGCTTTTTGTAGTGGTGAAGAGTCTGCTTTGGCTGTAGTGTAAGCTATAGGGTGAAGAAAAGGGTGGAGAATTTGGCTATGATTGCAAGAGCTAAAAAACTACTTGTGGAGCCTGAGGACTGTTAGAATCATTGTTGAAACAGAAGACTAAAATTAGCAGTTTGACTGTAACATGAATATAAATCGTATAGGAAATGCAAATTCATAGGTTTCCTGTTCTGTTTGTTAAGGAAATACTGTCACAAAACTGCAGTATATTTATTGTATTGATTTCTATTTATCTTATTTATATCAACATTTGATATATGACAGTGTGATGACCAAAGCTTAGGACTCACACATTACACACACACACACACACACACACACACACACACACACACACATACACACACACACACACAGAGTCACATGCGTTCATTTCCTTGACATAATATTAAGAGCTAGAAACTGGATACAAAGGTGAGTGAATAAGAAAAGATGTATATTTAAGATCTTCATTGATTAGTTGAAAACTGGTAGCAAAAAGTTCATATTCTAGCTGAGTAAATACAAAGAGAGAGTGCCATTCTAGTAGAGTACGTAATCCAACTGATGTGTTAATAGAAGACTCTGGAAAGCCTTCATGGAAATTATTGATTATTAAGTGGATTTATTATTGATTATTGAAGAATTGATTATTATTAAATGACTTAAAGAAGTTGGTGTGTTTTTTTGAGAAGGAGAGCATGAGACATAAGACAGTGGCATACTACGTAAATTAGATAGCAATGGCATGGAGGTAGAAAGCACCCTAGTATGTACAGGGAACCACAGTCCTTTCATTATGCTTAAATCTCTAAGGGTGATAGGTGGGTCAGGAAATGAGCTTACAGAGTAAGGTGACCAGTGCACTTTGACAGTTTACATAATAACTTAAAGGACTTGTATTCTGGGGAGAACCTGGCCAGATTTGCTGTCTAGAAACATGACTCTCACACCTAGGTTCAGAGTAAACTTGTTGGAAGACAGCCTTGAGAGTAAGATTACTTAGGGTTGGCTTTTGCAGTAGTCCAGGCATCACTATGTAAGTTTATGAATAAGGATGATATTGAAAGGACAGTTTTGAGAAATATTCAGACTATAAAATAGTCTTCATTAATAGGTTGTTTATGGGCATTAGGAAGAATGGATAAAAGGAGGAGATGAGTCAGGTTTCTGATTTGGTGAATAGTTGTGCCTTCAACTGCAGCAATAAATACAGCAGAAGAACACATTTCTTCAATAGGGTGATAGTCACATTGTAGACGAATGAAGAGGTTCCATAGACCCTTGAATTTCTGAAGGTTGGTGGAATCTAAGTTCAAAATTCTGATCTAGGAGCCAGGGAGGGGTGTGTAAGTGGCCCTGAAACCTTAGTACAGAAATTATGGCTATGCTATATACTAAACAAACTCAATTTAAGAAGCAAAATTACTGGGTATGTTCCCTCGGGGCCCTTGGTAGACTCAGGCAGTTGGCATTCACAGTCTGTGATAGACTTGGATAGTGTGTCTTTACAGTCCATGATAGTTTTGGTCAGCACCTTCAGAGTTCATGGTAGATTTACATGGTGCATTTACAATCCATGATAGACCTGGGAAGTGGACCTTTTCACAATCCCTGATAGACTCAGCAGTGTGCCTTCACAGTCCATAATAAACCCAGGAAGTAGGCCTTTGTAGTCCACGATAGACAAGAAGTGGGCCCTCATAGTCTAGATGGACTTGGGTGGTGGGCCATCATTGTCCATGGTGTGCTTGAGTAGTCTGTCTTCATGGTCCATGGCAGACACAGGTAGTGTACCTTAATACTCCATAGTAGATGGGTGGTTTCCCTTGAGAGTCCATGGTAGACCCAGTTATTTTGTTCTCAGGTTCCATGGTACACCCAGGTGGTCTTCCTTAAGACCCTATAATCTCAATTTCAATCCTATTAAAATGTTATTAAAAACAGTTGTTAAACATTGTATCTCCAAATTATGAACTTTTAGTGACATGATTGTTGCTCTATAAAAAACATGTAATCTTTGGCATTGTTCCCCAAATAATGTGTTTTGGCACATGCCATAAATCACCATATATATTCAAATATCCCCCCTCAACTCCCTGCCCTTTTGCAATACTGTGGGTTTGAACCTAGTGGTGCTCTAACATCTTCAGCCCTTTTTATTTTTTATTTTGAGACAGGTCTTTGCTGAGTTGCTCTCTCCCTAGTTACTGTGATAACAGATGTTTTCTACCACACCCCACACAATGATTCTTTTGGTTGAATTTTTACCTACTGCTGCAGGAAGGTGATAGTAGCACATATTTCCACCTATTTAAAAACTAAAGGAATTTAAAAAATTAAAATTCTCTCTCTATTTGTACTTTACAGTGATGGACAAATTAGGTGCAGGGATTGCTGACTGGGAGATTTTATAAGAACCTCAATGTGTAACAGCATATATAAATACATGGCTCTTTACCTAAGAAACATATTGTAAGTAGAAATTATTTTAATTCAAATAATTCAAAAGGAAATAAGCATGCTTGCTATTAAAAGTTTTACTGTTAATACTTTTCATTTTTTTAATTATAAAAGTAATATATAATTACATGATAGAACATTTAGAAATAAAATATGAAAATCCATAAACCCAGCAGCTGTTATAACCTATAGTTTTACTTCCTTATAGTCTTTTGCTATGTATTTAGTTTTACGTTATTGTATTAATAGTATATTTATAATTTTGTGCTTTAAGAAGTTTTCAAATTTACTTTTAATATTATTGAGGAGCTTCTTTTTGTAAAAATAAATAGTATATTAATTTGTCTTTTGGATAAATCCACATTTTCATATTCTTAGTTTGCTTTGTAGTCTATACCCAGTACACATATTCTAATTCAGAACATTTTTTTTTTTTTTGTTATTCTATTTACTTCTTTCCCCTCACCCACATCTTGTTTCTGTGCCCTGAGCTTTCCTCAGCTGAGCATGGTCAGGCCCACTTATGCCCCCTACCTGCAGACTCAGGGTTGTACAATACCTGAACCATTCTCACCTGAGTCAGCAAGATGTATCTTTAGCTTTGATTCATACCTACTAATTGATGTGACTTGGAGTTGCCTTTATGAGACCTTTGGATTCATTTGCACAGCTTTGATTCTTGCTTTCTTTCAATTCACCATTCACCCCTTAAGTCCTTCAGGTTGCCAATTGTGGGGACCAGCTCAGTTGCCTCATTTTGCTGTGTTTTCCTTTATCTCTCCTAAGTTTTCAATTGGTGGTTTAAGCTGGCTTGGCCATGTTTTGTCGTCTTCTTCTTCTTTTTTTTCTTTTCCTCTAGCTGTTCTGTTTCATCTTAGGAGGACCCTCCTGGGCCTTTTGTACCTTTTCGTACTTCCTGTCGGTTCTACTCTCTGCATATTGCCAGTCAAGGTTAGTGTTTGACATCTTTCCAAGATTTTCTGGAGTCACCCCCTGAATTTTGGATGAGATTTCTCCTTGAAATTGTTTTGTTCTTTTGATTTCTTCACTTACTTCAACTAGTGTCTTGACCAAGTTAGACTCTTTGGACCTAGTTCTTTTATTGACCCACTATTTCTCTGATGGCAGTTGCTCTGTCTGCTTTTGTTTTCTTGAGTGTATTCTGCCCTGGGATGAGATGTCTGCTTATCTCTCTTCTCTTTCCTTATTTGCCTCTTTTGCAGTGGCCTGGGTCTACCCAGAGCATGGTTTCTCCTGAAGCAAATTACTGTGTAAAATTGAGAGTAAAATAAAAATTCTACCATGTTTAGCTATTTTCATTTACTTTATTTTATTTAAAAATTTTTTTTTGGTATTAGGGATTGAACTTGGGGGTGCTTTACAGTTCACTGTACTGCACCTCCCCACCCCCGCCCCCAGCTTTTAAAAAATCTTTTATTTTGGACAGGGTGTCACTAAGTTTTTGAGGCTGGCATTGAACTTGAGATCTTCTTGCCTCAGCTTCCTGAGTTTCTGGGATTGTAGATGTGTGTCACCAGCCCGACTTTACATGTAGCTACATTCTATCTAATTCACTCAGTTTTGTTAGATATACTCAGATCCTTTTTTTTTTTTTTTTTTTTTTTTTTTACAAATGAGCTATTTATCACTTGAAGTAAAGGAGTAACTCTTTGTTTTACGTCCAGGCTTCTTTGTGCTGTGAAGTCTCTAGATGTAGTGCATGTCTTATCTAGGTTTAATACAACTGTAGCATATGACATGGAAGAGTCCATCAATACTCACTGAATTAAAATTGGAGTTGCATAAATATTCTATAGTGAACTGCCTTTGAGTTTTCTCATTTATTCTACTTACTGATGAATTTCCATCCAAGAATCAGCCTTTGATTTTCTTTATATATTCCTTCATATCTGTGCAAAGGTATTGCCTTAATAAAATCTTATAATGGTTACTGTTTTTATTACTTAGTTGAGCTGTTTTTTTAATGATTACTGTTTTTACTATCCAGTTGGACTGGATTTTTCATTTACAATTTATATAAAAAATGGAACAATATTGCCAAGTTTGTTATTAAAACAGGATTGACCATTCATCTTTTAAACTCCAAGATGTTCAGTTCCTTTCCTCTCTACCCATATATGTAAATATTGGCCAGATCTATAAAATTATTAGAACACAAAAACTACTTTGATCTGATATCAAATTTGGGCATTCACTTAGTGAATTTTAACCTCCTTGCGTTACACGATTGTTTTTCTGACTTATGTGAAGTAATATGGCATGGCCAGTTACTTACAGGATGCAACAAATGGGGACGTTTTGCAACAGGGTACTGAAGCAAGACAGTCACAGACAATTGACTCAATTAAATGTGCTATTCCATTCCATACGATGATCCTGTGCAAGTGATCTGATGATATAGATTTTTTTTTTTAAAGAGAGAGAGAGAGAGAGAGAGGGAGGGAGGAAAGAGAGAATTTCAATATTTATTTTTCAGTTTTTGGCGTACACAACATCTTTGTTTGTATGTGGTACTGAGGATCGAACCCTGGCCGCACGTACGCCAGGCGAGTGCGCTACCGCTTGAGCCACATCCCCAGCCCCTGATGATATAGATTTTAATCAAGGAAAGGTGTTGGCTTAAAGAAATCCAAGAACAGAGTAAAGCTAGTAGAAAAATATGGCAACAGAGAGAGCAGTAAGAATCAAGTCTAGAGAGATTGATGCTTGATTTTAGCTTGTGTTCAGCTAAAGTTTACCTTGTCTTTCCACTCAAGAAATCCAAAATGATGTAACACTAATGACTAACTTAGAGGATTTCCAGCATCTTCTCTGGGTTGCATGGAGTTTTATCAGGTACCACTCTAATTTTGTCAAAGGAAGGGAAAAGAGGTTGAATTAGGTAAAGTTCCAGACCATCAATTCCTGCTGTACTCAGGGTATTTTTTATGTATTTTGCATATCAGAGTTTTATCTAAGAATTCCTTTGAGAACACTGGATTCTTTAAAGAAAAAAAGTTTGAGAAACTATTTCATCTGTTTATCACAGATAGAGTGATCCTATTTAGTACTATCTCCTCTTTTGCTATTGATGTGACAGAAGTATATTGAATACCTATTGAGTGCCTCACTCTGTAACACTTGACAAGCTTCTTTAGTCTTCTGTTGGGCTATTGAACAGTCTCTACTGTAAGTCTTAGGTTTTTGCTGTGGTTCTGCATCCATCTTACATATCTTTTCTCTTACTATTTTCTTGATCATCTTTTCCTTAACTTCAGAATGATTTCTGTACCAAAGGTGCCAAAATACATGTCTTCAGTCTGACTTTGCCATTTAGTTCCCACGTAAGTTTTGAGAAGTCATCCTTTTTTGAGCTTAGATTTTCTAATTTGTACAGCTAACGTGGGTATCAACCCTAGAAGGATGAAAAGAGATAGTGAAAGTAACTGGCTGCAATTTAGGTAAGTATAACAAATAGTACTGTTTTCATTATTATAATCAGTGTCTTCTGGACCATATTTCTAATGCTATTTATGTATTTATTTGATAAGGAATGTTTGTTGAGGGATGCAGTGGCACACACCTGCAATCCCAATGACTGGGGAGGCGGAGGCAGGGTAGATTGTGAGTTCAAAGGCAGTTTGAGCAACTTAGAGAGGCACTTAGCAACTCAGTGAATCTCTGTCTTCCTGCAAATTCCTAAAAACAAGAAAACAAAAAAAGAAAATACAAAAAGGGTTGGGGAAGTGAAGAAGGAGGAATGCTTGTTTCTATAGCTCCTGATACTTTAAATTTAGGATTTGCTAATTATTGATTTTTCATACAAGAGACAACAACTTTGATTTTTATATTTTTTTATTGATGGCATGATCTTTCTAATCTTCACATTTCAGAATCTTGAAAGTACCTTTTCTTTTCTTTTTTTTTTAAATCAGATTTCTTCAGGCTTTCATTTTAGCTTGTTGGGATTATTATGATAATCTCATAACTATTCTTCCATCATCCTTTAATATCTTATATCTTGCTGTTATGGATTTTAATTTTTTGGATATTTTTGATTTTTGTTTCTCTCCTCCCAAAATATATGTAGCCTGAATTTTCAGTAACCTCTTGGCCCTGCCTGCATGTTGCATTCAGAATTTGTCCGCCTTGCATTGAAGGTCCTCTACAGTCTATACTTAATCTGGATTTGCAACTTCTCCTTTCACATGACTCCTCCATGAATCTTCTACCTTTCAGCCAATCTCGTTCTCCTAAGAGGTGTTAGAGATTTGGTCTTCTAGATTTTTCCACAGACTCTTCTATCTAAGATTTTCCCTTTTTTGAAGAACTCCTGATTTGTGAGGCCCTTTGAAAATTTCACTTCATGAAAGCATTTGTAATTTCCCCCCAAACAAGTGTGGCTTTGAATCTTCTTTTGAGAATTCATCATCATGTCATTCTTAGTCTTTGAACTACTCCATATTGTATAACACTTCAAGTTATTGCAGAAGTATGGTTACCCCTTTCTTGAGATTCACTTGATCATTGCATTTCTGTTTCTTTTCATTTCTAAATCATATTTGAATCAGCCTCATCCCTGGAGTTAAAAAAAAAAAAGATTGTTGACAGTAATGTAACTTTATTTTACAGTTTTCGTCCATCCATGTTACTTGCGCAAGTAGGAATAGTGGCTTCCAACCAGTTCCTCTTTATTGAAAATATAAGGAACCATTTTAATACTCTTTTTTTTCCTTGATAAGATGTAGGAATATGTGTGGAGAGAATATTTCAGGCATTTTTATTTTTATCCATGTTAAAATATAGTTGAATGAAATTGCCTTCTAATCAGAAACTAAAATTTTATAAAAGTAGATTTACTCATTCCTAAAAGGGTATCTTTCCTATTCTTTTCTTTGAGTCATCTTCAGAAGGAAATTTCTTTTTGTAGTATGTCCATATTTTAAGGAATTAGACTATCAAATCCTTTTTGTATTAATAGAAATCAACCAATCTTTTGCTACTTTAATGTTGTCAACCATTCACTTTTTATGGCTTTTTTTCTTAAATGCCAGAAAATATAATGCAAAGCCCCACCCTATATTAATGTAGTTTTATAGTTAAGATTTTACATTCACCAAAGTCCAGAAATTTAAAGTTATAGTTCCCAGAAGAATCCTAATTCAGTCACATTGCATAAACTGATATTAAGGCTGAAATGTATCATCATTACAATAATGCAAAATACTCATATGCATGAGGACATGGTTATAGTTGCTGAGGGAACCATAATTTTGGATTTTTTGACTTTTTTGCACATAGAATTTCAACCATAACGTTAAGTTAATGCAGTTTTTTTCATTGACTCTGAGGTAATATATGTGCTGCTATATTTATCTTAAATATAAGTTTTTATTGGCTTCATTTTTTCTTCTGTATATCTGTAAACGTGTTCTTACAGAGATCTGCTGTCTCTGCAAAGAGAACTACCTAAGGAATATTTCTCTACAAAAATAATTTTTAGCCTCATGTATACTGATATTCTTTGCCTTTCTCTCTCACACACGTACACACAGAGACTCACACACTTATGTTACATTCTGGCACATTATAGAAGCAGGTAGCATACTCAGTACCTGCTGTTGAAAGTGTTGACGATACTGAATTATTTATTCTATCTTCTACACTATCCAAAATCGTTTTGGGTACTTTGACACATTTTGGTCTCTTCCATATGGATACTTCATGGTGGCAGAGTTGCCAGATGCTCAGGTTTTGTGACAGTCTTAGTTTTTCAAGGACTGTTGGAATATTCTTGGGAGAATCTCGCCTTGTTACTGATTCCTATGGAGTGGGAAAATACTAAAATTTCTTTGAAAGTGTTTTTCAAGACAAGGAGTTATTATTACAAAGAAGTTACTAGAATGTCCCATCTGAGTATATTTAAATATAGGGACTTAGTAAAGAAGCAGTTTATCAAAAAATTCATTTGCAACGAGCTGCCATCACCCTAACAATGGGTAATAATATCAGTATATATAAATTTGGGAATTAAACACAATTGGAAGTATTTAAGAATTTGGAATATGAAAGGTTTGCTATCATATAATTTCATCCATTTATTTATATTTCAGATTGCAAAGAGAAAGAGCTAGATGTCAAGTCTAGTTTATGTTTTTATCCCTTATCAAATAGACACACACACACATATGTATGTGTATATATATATATATATATATATATATATATATATATATATAATACATATATAATCATATATGTGCTGTGCATATATATTTATGCATATATTTATGTTAAATAGTTGCTTAATTCAATTGAATGTGGATATATGTGGATATATAGATTGCAGGTATTTGCTTTGCCTTTCCAGTATTAATAGACATGCACACATGTCTTTGCCTTTAACATTCACATGACTAGAAATTCATCTTTTAATGTATGTCTCATGTGGAGGCCAAGTCTGAGTGCCTGTCTTGCTTCTCTCATGGCATTTTGCATATTTCCTGGCATTCCAGACCATTTTGTACAAGGAGAGGACCAGGAAGGAAGGACAGGACTGACTCAGAAGGGAAGCCTCCTCCATGCTGGGGACTATATGTAAATGTCTCACATGTCATTAATGGCTCTTTTCTGCCATTATGACCCAGGACACATGATTCTCAGATGTGTGACCCTTGGATGTAGGCAATGGGACATTCAGATAACAGGGGATATCTGTAGCGAATCTCTAGTACATTTATACTCATATTCAAGTACTTTTGTCCACATTGAATGGAGGGAAGGGGTGAAACATGATCTAAGTGCTTTTTTTTTTTTTTTTGAGTGAGTGAGAGAGAGAGAGAGAGAGAGAATTTTTTAATATTTATTTTTTAGTTTTTGGTGGACCCAACATCTTTATTTATTTATTTTTATGTGGTGCTGAGGATTGAACTCAGTGCCCTGTGCATGCCAGGCGAGTATGCTACTGCTTGAGCCACATCCCCAGCACCTCTGAGTGATTTTTTTTTGTGTGTGTGGATGAACAGACTTTTTCTTAATGTAAGTGGAGAATGTTTCATACAAACTTCTAACTTTAAGTTGCTTCCTCTGATTGGAATTAGGAGGCCACGCTTAGGAGCAACCATTATGGTCTCCTTTCTTTTAGGAACTATATGGGCTCCAGTTTTGCCTTAACTGTTAGATCTGAGACAGGTGACCTCCTTTTGTGCTCAGTCACTTGGTAAGGAAGTGTGACCTAGGAAATGTGAATATAGTTCCTTCTTGCTGGGTATGTGTGAGTTTGAAATCTAGTAAGCTGTGTTAGGTGGGACTAAGAGAAATGCATCTCAGAAAGAAGCTACATGATGTAGGCTGTGAAGAATCACACAGATGCATCATTTAAGATCATCCTAATAGTATTATATAGATTGAACTTTGGACTTTTCATCTGTTTTCACCTCTATTTATGTGTCTATAAATTACTTTAAAAAGGGAATGATTATTTGAGTTGTGGTCAAGGAAAGCATATTTTTTAAAAAATGTTTTTGTTTCACTTATAATCACAGATATGAAACATTTAATTTTTAATTTATCCCATTTGATCTTTTAAAAAAGTTAGCTTTCAAATGTTTCCATTTTGTGATATAGATTAAGTAATTAAAATTAGAATTTTCACGGGATTTAGCAAATCAAAGTTTATAATAAGAAATGTGTTTAAAATAAGAGTATAAAAGACCCGGACACAGTCCTGGTACTCACACCTTTGAATTCTTTTCACTTCAAGATATACTATGTTATTGAAAACTTGGTCCTCAAACATTTCTTGAGTGCCTACTGTTTACAGTACACTTTGTTAGCTTTGACTTTTGTAATTAATTATCTAATGATACTCTTATGATGCAAGTGATGTGTAAAATAGCAAAACACTGGGGATACTCAATTATTTGCAGGAAATATTTCTCCAAATGGCATATTAAGCACCAAATTTGGGGATTATTTCAAAGAACTGTCGTGGACTTGCCAAAACAAACACAGGAGGAATAATCAAAACACAGAGATAATCTTTGAAAAGCATAATAAAAAGTGTTACTAATCAAATGGTAAAACAATATAGTAAAGCATCCTGGGAAGCAAGTTTAAAGCTAATTCTGATAAGCACTGAAAAGTTTAGTTCCTGGACCTATTATAAAAAGACTGAATATTTATGAAATATTTTGTTTTGTGTTTGATAGTTTTAAAAGTGACCCAGTAAATAGCAAGTCACCATATTTTCCCTTGTTAGCTCAGTTGTTACTTGGGCACCAAGTAAGTTTTTCTGCTTGATTGTCAGGAATAGCTTAGTTGATGTGCCAGGAAGCAGACATTATTATTATTGTTGTTGTTGTTGTTATTCATGTTACGCTTATTTTAATTATTACTGTGTCATAATACTCAAGCTTAAATGGAGGTAGTGTCCAAAAGCCTTTTTCTTACCCGTGTTCTTTCCCCCCAGACTTGTGCCTGAGCTGAGTTTTTTGTATCTATCTGAGTGACAGCATTCTGGCTAGACTGGTCACTGTGTTCTTATATATGTATAAACTTAGACAATGCAGGTGGCACGATGATAGAACTTGTATCTATTACCTTGGGTCTCCAGTCTTCTGACTTACAGTGTTTAGAAATGTACTCCAGAGACTCACAAGTGGCATGAACTAAAGGGCAAAGAACATTCCAATATAAAATGATATGCTGCTGTTAAGGAATAGTCTTCTACAATAGATTAATCATGAGATGAATTATAAATATTTCACATACTAATTATATTAGTTTATGGAGATAAAACACCATATGAAGTGTTCCCAGCACACTCAGCAAGTTAGATGCTCTTTGCATGTTAATCAACTTGCTTCTTCAAGGATGAGGATCATGAATCCCTGAAGATGACAGAAACTATTATCTTGATATTGTACATTTCTGATCTTTGTACCAGGCTGACACCTTCCTTTCCCCATGAGTTCCTTTTCTTTGGATCGGATCTTGAGTACTTCATATATTAGAATGGTAAAATGGAGAACAGTACTTGAAATATTATTAGGAACCCTAAGAAGAAAGTAATGGGCTTCGTCTAAAATGACATCAAATAAAACTTCCTAGAATCCTGTTGGGTGCTCAAGTAAGATGGGGCATTCATGCTTCATTTTTTTTTTTTTTTTTTGCATATTGGGGATTGAAACCAGTGGCACTCTGCCAGTGAGCTACATTCCCAGCCCTTTTTATTTTATATTTTGAGATGGTTTCTTTTTAAGTTGCCCAGGTCTGGTGATCATCCGGCCTCAGTCTCCCAAGTAGCTGGAATTACAGGCGTGTATCACCACACCTAGCTCCCATGTGTTTTATTAACAGTAGGAGAACTCTTTATTATAAATCTTGAATCAGCCATTTTCATTTTCTCAGTGTCATTGGGGAAAGGAATGCTTAACTCATTCATTCACCTATTTGGACAGTTATTCAGCACCTGAGTAGGATAGGGAACAGGAATGATAGAGGGCCTGCCCTAAGGGTGATAAGTGCTATGCTAGGGAAACTGTAGGATACTAAAGTAAAGAATAACACATTTAATTTATCTCATCAAGGACTACATAATTTAAAAGGAGGATATAAGATAAGGTAAATTATTGAGGAAACCTGTAAAAGAGATATGTAAAATTATCTAACAAACCAGAACCCATATTTTTAATAGACATATTTTGTGACCAGGCTCTTTGTTTTACTCCATTCTCCAGTGCATTTTCTTTTATTAGCTTATTATCCGTTATCTTTAGTTACTACTGGGCTTTCTCCTGATATTTAGCATTTGTAAAACCTGTCTCTGTATTTACCTCTTCTGTAGCCTCTGATTTGTTCTCTTCATTTGTGATAAGGATTATTGTCACTACCTATTAGTATATGGAAGCTATAACCCATTGAGTCACCAATAGGTGCTCCCTTTTAATTACCATACCAGACATTTATTTCTTTCTTCACTTGCAGTGCCAGCAAGTGCCTAACTCATTGTCCTGACTACCCCCATGGTATTTTAGTAGGTGGACTCCTTTGTGTTATTTAAGATCTTGCCCAGAGGGCATCCCCTTGGCAAGCCTTCATTGATGGTCATTCTCCTCTCCACAGTTTGTACTCCTACTGAGCAGTCTAGTCAGTTAGCAAATATGTGATAACTCAAAGAGGAAATAAAATAATTCAGGTTAGCCTAGTTCTTTTTTTACACCCTTTACATTCTTTTATTTTTCAAACACAGACTTTGTTAAGTACAGTTAACATAAAAACATTCAGGAGTGAGATGATTCATAATAAGTATGGGGAAAAAAGTACAGACTTTGGGTGTCCACCACTTGGATGTGAAACACATTTCTTAGCATTTAACTAAACCTTTTGTGTTTTAACTTCTTGATCAGTAAACCAGGGACATCACTATTAGGGTGGTGGTGGAGAAGATTGAGTAAGGTAATGTACAAGAAGATTCTGGCCTGATATTTGGTTGCCCTTTTTCCTTTAGAAATTATAAGCAACACCAGAATATTATGGTGGCTTAAGGAATTCATTATCAAAAAGTGACTATGGAAGTTAGGTGTGATGGTATACACCTGTAATCCTAGCAAGTCAGAGGCTGAGATGGGAGGATTGCAAGCTCAAGGCCAACCTCAGTAACTTAAGAGACTGTATCTCAAAATAAAAAAATGAAAAGGACAGGATGTAACAAAGTGGTAAGGTGACCCCGAGTTCAATCCCCAGTTGATAGGGAATGAAAAAAAAAAAAAAAAAAAAAAAGAAAGAGAGAAAAAAGTGATGAGGAGAGCCATGATTTTAAGTGAACTTGTTTTACCTCTTCTATATCTGGATATTTTAGAAGCCACCTCCCTTATTTAAGTGTGGTAATGACTGATGATGGTATTTTATTTTATTCTTTATTTTTCTCATTTTACTACCATTTTTCATGGCAAATAAGAATTGATAAACCATTTAATTAAGAATAAGAAGAAATGGAGAATGTTAGTATAATAATAAATGTACCAGTGGTCACTATATTGCTAATGGATAAAGTATAAACTTATCTTGCCTTCAGGTTGTTGGAAGACTACCTTTCCAATTTTATCTGATCGCTTCTCTTTCTTATTTTCCATTTCAAAATGTAACTTCAGCCATTTATTTTTCTCTTGTCTAACTTATTCAAATATCTCTGCCCTTTACACCAGAGACCTCAGGACTAATCTTCCTCTGCCTCCCCCAAATCCTGAGATATCCTGTTTTTTCACTCTTCTTTGCTTTTTTCCTTCCTCTGAACTGCCGTAGCATTTAGTGTCTCCACCTTTGTTCACTGCTTTGTGACTTTTTGTGTGTGTGTGTGCAGAACAGAGCTGTCACTTATCTTGTTAAATACTATTTAATGTTTCCTCAATTTATGACTTGTTTTACCAATTATATTGTCAACTGTTTTTTAACAGGGTGATATCTGGTACTTCTTAATTTCTCAAGTCAAGAGACTTCACAATACTCTGATTTGTTAACTTATTTGATAGAAAGTTTGAAATAGATATATCTAAAAATGTTCCAAGTGGATCATATTACCTTGATCTTATTAAACACACACACACACACACACACACCAAAACTCTTAGTAATGAATTCCAGGCCACAAAGAAATGAGCACATACATTAAAAATATTTAAATGAATGCAGTAAAATATTTAAACTTACAGATTTTTTTTTTCCCTCAATAGTAAGCCTACCCTCTCTTCCTCTCTCTTCTTTTCTTGTTAGGAACATAATTGCAGAGTGTCTTTTATGGATTAGGCACTGTGCCAGACATCAGGAATTAAAAGACTTAAGAGGTTGCTGAACTAATTTAAGAGAGACCTGTATTTAAGTGGCACCTTTAGCTAAAGAAGCTCAACAGGTATTACATAATTTGTCCTTTTAAGCATGCAGTAGATAGATGTTAAGAAACCAATTTTGTGCTGGAGTTATTTCCTAGGGGCAGGTTATATCTACACAGCTTGATTCCTTGCCTTCTTGTCAAGTGCTTTTTACACAGTACCCTTTTGTCCACTGTGCTCTTATAGCCATCATAGTAAGTACACGATGGGAAAATTATATGGTAGAGAAAAGCAAAACTGCCTGATTAAGTAATGCCATTTCATACTATAAGACAGTTTCGGGGAAACTGGATTCTCTTTTTTAACAACCTATAAATTACCCATCACAAGAACCTAAGGAATCAAATGACTGTGTTTCCTTTTCTTTTAGATAAGACTTCCATATTATGTTTTAGTTGTTTAGCAAATGAAAGCATTTTCTTATTTAGTGTTCTTAGAAGTTTTTGAAAATCCATAGCATTTAAACATGCAGTAGAAATGTTCTAATTAAAATGAAGAAGCTGACAATTAAAGCACAATTTTGTGTTAATTTTGTATATCAATGAATTTAGTATAATGATGGCTAATGAATATTAGAATTCAGTTGTATTCCTAGACAGCTTTCATGAATTAAACAATATGTTGACTCCAAAGACTTTTGAAATGTTTGAGATTGATTTTCATTTATGTATGTATGTATCATTGAGTTCCTGTTATATTGAAGCACTGGCAAGATACTCTTTTGAGTAATAAAGTGAAGAAAGCAATCACACTCTTCCCCTACAGTTTTATCAGAAAACCCAGGCAGGCCACTGGACATCATCCTCAGCCCTAGACATCTTAGTCAAAGCCACTGTCATTTCTTTTCTCCTTATTGTCTTCCCACAACTCTTTGCAATATGTTTTCCATATAGTTGCCAGAGTAAAGTTTTCTAGTATTAAAAAGTAATCTTAAAAAATCTTATAAAATACTAAAAAAAAGTAATGGAAATATAGAAGACTTTGCAAAACTTTGTAAACATATGAATATAAAAATCATACCCTTGTTGAAGATACTATTATATTCCATGTAGTCAAATCTATTAAAAATCATGATTCAGAAGTATTTTCAACATGGTAAAACAACATATTCTTAAGAGTTAAAATCAAAACAAAGTCTATAAAATAGATATACCTATTATAAAATAAAAATAATAAAATTAAATGCACCCAAAGTTCATATCTATTTATGTCATTTTCTAACTTAAAAGTCTCTTGTCTCTTTCCATTACTTTTATCATAAAATCCAAAATTATTTTCATATCTTAACAAGGGATCATATACTTCTTCAGCCTCACCTCTGGCCACTTCTTGACTGAACAAAGTGTTCTGGTGTCCTTGGTCTTCATTCCTCGGCCTGGTAGTTTTCTTCTTGCTTAGTATTTATTTTTTATTTAGCCTAGTACCTTGTAAACAGTAGGTGTTTAACATATATTTGCTAGATAAGCACCAAAATGTGAATAGTGGCTACCCCACTTTGGGCTGATTATAAGTGTCATTCATTTAATTTGCAGTTTTTTGTACTTAAAACATTTTTTTTGTATGGGGTATGTACTTTTTAATCATTACAAGAAAAAAATGTAGTGTCTTTCAGGATTGGAGAGTTTGGTAGTCAAAACTGAAGTAATCAAGAGAAACTTAGAAATTAGGTTATCACAAGTGGGTCAAAGATTTGCTCAGAAAAATCAGTTAGGCAAACAATTGCATTTAGGGTTCCATGGATAAAGGAGAGATGGTTAAGGAAAGCTGGGCTATCTAGGGCTGTGCTTTCCTATATGGTAGCCAATAGTAACATATGACTACTCATTTAAATTTAAACTTAAATTAACCAGATCAAATTAAATAAGGAATTAATTCCTGAACTATACTGGCTACATTGAAAGTACTCATTGCTATATGTAGCTGGTTATATATTGACAGTAAAGTTAGAAAACTTTTCCATCATCACAGAAAGTATAGAAGCTAGGATCCTGCAGAGTAGGTATTAACAAACAAGAACCCAAGAGAGAGAAGGAAAGAACAAAAACTTTGGTAATGAGGCTGAACAACATGAATCCATATTGTGAGTTTAGGTTATTGAACAAAGTGGCACAGCTGGAAGAATTGGCTCTTTTGTCAAAGGGCTGCTGAAGCCATACAAAAAAGTATTTAAGATGAGTTACACAGCTCAAACTGTTATCTGTGTTAAATCATATACTCTTTCCCCTTATGTGATAAATGGTTTCAGGAAGGAGGGGGCATGTTGTAAAGATTTCAAGGGGCAAGAGTGAGATAACCTAGCCCATGAAGGGTTACTCCTAGATTGTATGGGCAGTGACTGGAATATTGAATGTGTGTCCTCTGTATTTTTATTTCACTTCCTTCCATACTGTTTAAGATATAAATGTAGCATCTTGATAATAATGCTCACACTCCTACAGGACTTAGGTATATCTTGGCATCTCTTTTTACATAGAAATAGGGTGAAAAACAGACAACTGGGTTATTCAAACTGAGCAAAAAAAAAAAAAGAATACGATCCCTAATCTTAAATTTTATTGTGTCAAATTGTTTTGTATTCTTTAAGCAAATATGACTCAAATTATAAATACAATGTGAGCTGGAAACAATCAAAACATGTATATGGATACTATCCCAAATATGGGGAATGTTGCTAATACGCTTGCAGCATAGAGCCATTTTGGTTAGACGATTATAATAGCAACTTACTAGTACTTTGGGTGAAATGGTAAGCTAATGATGTAGCCATTAATTTGAATTTAGCAGACATTTTAAATATAGGTTTCTTTTACAGAGACAAAAGTTGCAATTTAAAGCTCTTTGGTGGTCTAAAAACAGCTTAATTCTGTAGTAGCATGGTAATAAGTACTAATCCAGCTTATACAGTGATTGTAGTATGTCATGTTTGTGAAAGATTGTCCAACTGCTTTCTCTGGGTTTTATGTTAATTTAAAAATATTAAACATAAAACCTTATAACATCTTCATGCTGAGATAAACTGTTCAATTTAACTTGCGCTCAAGCAGCAGCTGTCAGGAATTATCTTGTTCCTAGTGGTTTTTGCTATCACCTTGTGCCCTTTCCTGCCAGAGACACACTGTGGGATGATAAAGCACACCTTGTTAGGATTTATTGCTTAAATAACACCTGAGGCAGGGTGAGCATTGGTAGCTAGGGATTAGCTGCTGATTGACTGATGCCATTCATTGTGTAATTATCAACTTTTAAAAATTGATGGTAGAGGGAAAAGTAAAAATTGCTTATGCTTGCATTTCTTTTGTGGGCACTTTCATCATTTCTTTGGGGTGTCAAACCAGAGATTTAAGGAATTGCTTGTGGTCCAGTTTAAGCAACATTTTACAAATAATAAAGTCAAGAGAAGTACTTGAGTAATGATAGAGAGATAAATGAGTACTGTTTCAAGATGTATTATAAAATTACAGTTGATTTTCTTTTAATAATTAAACTGAAGGAAGTGTTAAAGTGGGTAGTCTCAAATGGTTAATGTTATAAAAATCGTCATCATTTCTCTTCTGTAGTGCATTCCCTTATTTGGGAGGTTTTCTTTGGAAGGTTTCGTTCTTTTTATGCATCAGCAAGGAGAGTGGGCATGTAGAAAAAGTGGAGTGAAGGACTTGCCTTGGCTCAACATTTGCTACTGATAGTCCACTCTGAAGAAAATCTTGACCTACGAATTGATGGCTGGATATGTCAAGAAACGTATGATGCACTTTTTTTTTTTTATGGAATGTAGAATTTTTTTTTTCTTCTACTTAAGTACTGTTCAGTTCACATTCCCACCAAGTCCATAGTTTTCTAAAGGTCTAACTCACCAAAAATTTGCAATAGGACAATGGATTTCATATATGGAATTTCATTCAGATCAGTCAATTGCTAAAGTACATTTGGCATTTCTCTTTGTAGTTGTATACACATGAATATTTATTAGCAGTAGTAGCATTTTTACTAAGTATTTTAAGAATTAGTTGCAGACATCATGACACTTCACATGTAAATAATTTGACATGAATATACTAAGATGACTGCAATAAAAGTATTATATTTAAGAAACTCGAGATTGATAAAAATCTTAACTTTCAGCCTATATTTATATTTTCCCTGTTTCCCTGATTATGGCTTTCATTTCTGTTTTTATCCTATGCCAGTATTCCACTCAATGATCAAACACTGGATTGTGTTTTGGAGACTCTTTATTTTCCTTTAAGTTAGATTTTTTTCTTTTATGACATTGATATTTTTGGTTATCCAGCTCAATTATTCTTTAAGCTGTTTGAACATTTCCTCATTGCCAAATTCAGATCAGGCATTTGCAGCAGAAATATTACATTGATGATTTTTACCTATATCAGTGCATCTTATTTGGGAATGCATGATTCCACCTTATCCGATTATTGATCATATTGCTTGATTACTTGGTTAAGTTGGTGTCTACCCGATTTCTTCATTATAAGAGGTACCATTTTTTTTCCTTTGTAATTAATGTCAGATAGGGGCTGATTTAATTCATTTTTCTGTTTTGAGTGTGAAAAACATTGATCTTGCTCAGGACTTAATTATTAAAAATGGGAATCATTGCTTACAGTGGTGTAGGTAGTGAGGAGGGGCAGGGAGAATAGGAGTAGAGGAAGATGACTCAATAAATAGACCCACAAGATGCCATCCATTCCCCTTTAAGGAAAGTATTGTTTGATTGAAATTAGGGTTTTGTGGTTTTCCTCACTAAGGATCAGATATGTAGGTAACTAAATATCTTCATATTTCAGAATTTTCAGTGTAAGTTTTAGAAAGGATTATACTTTGATGGTAGTGATGGGGATATCTTTGAACAAAATAGGGCATTTTGTGACTATGATTTTACTGCTTGCTTTAATTGTATCTAGCTGAACAGTTTAAAAACTAAATGTACCTCCTTGGTAATAACTTTTTTTTTTAACTTTAAAGAAATAAACCCTAACATTAGTGGAGCAATGTGGTTTAAAGAGGGATTATTAGCTTTTGGTCTTATGTGCTACTTGTGTGCCATGAAGAAGGCACTTGAATTCCTATTTATGATACATGCACTCATTATGTCATCATTCTTCTTGTGTGAAAGGCTAGTGCTGCAGATCATATAAACACCTGAAGTTAGCCATTTGGCTTGTCAGCAAGGGAGGATTTATAGTAGTTGTAATCATGGTAATAACAAGGATGATATTTTGTATTTATTAAGTACAGAAAAAAGCATTTGCAATGTAAGTGGTCCACAACCAACTCAGAGCAGTGTGTAATAAAAAGCACTTCAGGCTTAGAAGACCAGCAGTCTCTGCTTTGCCACTTCCTATCAGGGTGATCCTAGGGAAAAAAAAAACCCTTAACCTTCCTGACCATAACTTTTTTGGAATGGGAATTCAAGCTCTACGGATCAAATATGCTAATATTATATTCTAAAGGTGGCATTCTGTTAAATTGTGCCATCTGAATGTTCTCAGCTGCTCAAGGATGGTTTTCTTTTCCTCTTTTGTGTCCATTTGTGGTAGGCATTGCATTAGGGAAGCATTCCTAGCTTGTCCCAGATGATTAGTACTCCTTTCTGTTTGTTCCTCTGATACTTTGTGTATGTCAGTATCCATCCTGCTAAGCTGTTCCCCCCCCCATCTTTTCTGTTCTTCCCTTTTGACCATGTCACCTACTAGACATTTAAGTAAATGCTTGTGAAATGAGAGAGTGAATACATACTTGTTTTTATTTAAACACATGCATAGAGGTATGCTTTCAGTTTCATTTTATCCAAAGACAAAGAATCAACCTCCTTCACCTCTTATCTGTGCTTTATATAAGGGATTTTTAGATTGTATATCTGGTGCCATTAGCAGTCTAGTAATAGAGAAGGGAAAAAAATTAAATATAAGAATTATGGGATACTCTAAAAGGGGGGCAAGAAAATATGCCAAGAGAAAAAGACCATACTAGATAAGTCTACTGCATAAATCAAAAGGGTTTATGTCAAAACATGAACATGTGCCATTCCTACTTATATATTGAATTTCAGTAGTTGGTTGCATAAAGAAGTAAAGTGTAATGAAACTGGCAAGCAAAGTATTCCCCAGTCAGCCTTATCTTTGTTCCATTTGTCCTTCAGATAGAGCTTTTCTTGCCTTTTTCAATAAAATCCATCCAGGTTTTTTTTTTCTTTCTTTTTTTTTGCATCTCTCAGTAACTGAGCTGAGTAGACCAATGAGATTCAGGGCTTTTGTAGTTCTTAGCAGCTGCTTTTTAAGAGATCAAAACTTAGAATGCTGCTACATGGTATTAGGACTCAACTATTGATGTGTCGGGATATGTTTTGCTTGGGATGGGAAGTGGAAAGAGGAGAAAAGGGCAAAAGATGACCTCCTCAAGCATGCTTGGGACAGTAAACCCTAATTTCTTTGTTTCCTAGGATCCTCTTTGCAAGCTCAGTACTTAACCTGACGGAACTGACTGCCCTTCGGCCTGACCTTGGGAAATTGAAAAAGATTCTGTACTTCCATGAGAACCAATTGGTATATCCTGTCAAGAAATGTCAAGAGAGGGATTTTCAATATGGTTACAACCAAATTCTTTCATGGTGGGTATAGGTTGCATCATATTTACCCCTTTGCCATATTTTTCTTTATAGATGGTTAGCTTTTAAATATGGAGACCTACTGTATACTTACAAACACCTTTAGGGAGGTGCAGATGTTTGAATATTACTTTAATGGTACCAAGTGCTTGTACTTCTCTGGTATATATAAGATCACAGCTACTCCTTTTATAAAATATATAAATGTAACAATCTAATTATATGTTGAACTAATTATGTAACTGTATTTTTCACAACATTTAAAATAGATTCAAAAGGTTGACAGGGACCTTCACCGCTTGATCCCATGATTTATTGTTTAAAACATACTTTTAGAAAGGTCAGTTTGTGAACTCACATTTACCCATTAATTTCACTGTATTCAACTACAATCAAAATAGAAATTTACAGAGAAATAAAAAATTAAAATGTAATAGATTGGGAGATGTTGCCTCCCCTATATTTTTGGTTGTTTTTAAGAAAATTATGGAAAATGAATCTTTCTGTGTGTGTATGTGTGTGTTTTCCCCCACATTGAGTCTTCTGAAATGACACAGCCTTAAAATACCATGACATTTCAAAGGTGAGGGTCCTTTTCTATTGTTACTTCAACAAAGTATATCTCCTGATGGTTAGTTAATGAAAGAAGTTAATAACAACTCCAGAAAAATGGGGCTGCTGTTGTATCCTATTCAAGTAACTACAGGCATCAAATGGACTTGGTGGCAGGAATTGGATACATTTTGCTCACTTTTTTTTTTTTTTTTTTAACAATTATTAGCATTTGGGATTGATGATGTGTTTCAGCAGACCTTCAACTCTTGCAAGTCTGTTTCATTGTATAGTTGACATAGAAAACAACTATATGGTAATAATTCTGTGTTTTGAGCATTTTGTAAATGTTTTCCTGCAATCATTTTTACAGACTGCTTCAATTGTGAAGTAGCAGTGCTATCAAAATAGAGTGGAACTGCTTCATGTCAAATGTCTCATAAAAAAGCAACTGTTTTAAAATTTCATAATAAAATTAAAATACTTTATTTTATATTGAAACAAAGGAAAATATGTTTGAAAAATGAAAATAAAATCATTTTGTGCTTTATCAATATGGAAAACATTTGTAATATTCCTATGATTTCTTGAATTAGCATCATTCTTTTCTTCAGATAGCGTGCGTTTATTACCCCTGAGAAAATACTGGGGGCAAAAATTAAGTCTATTTTTCCTTTTATGGGTGGCTTTAAAGTTAATGGAAGTTATACCCATTCATATCAGGAAGCAAATGTACCAAAAATAATATTTCTGTAAACAGTTTTGTGTCTTTCACTTAGCATAGACTAGATTTTTAAGAATGTAAGTGGTTGGGTTTTAGCTATCTGCCCTTTGAGAACAGATATCTAAAACAAATTTTACCTTACTCCCCTCCCTTCCTTTTTAAGAAATTGGTTTTACTCACAGGGAATGAGTCTGTAAAAGCTTGCACACAATTTTTCAGCATTTCTCTTCTTAAGAGGGTAAACTGATAGACAAGCTTGGAAAGAAAGAAGTGAACTTCATCATCATTTGGCTTCATAATGGGAAAAAAATGGCTCACAGTTGTCCAGAGGAAAAATAAGAGTGTCAAAGAACAGTCTTGTTCTGATTCTCTTCAAAAAGTATGACTCCTGTTTTCTCAAATGTTTCTTTAGTTTTCTTGCTGACTTCTGCTTTTGTTGGCACTGTCAGATTTCTTCCTTGACTGTGTGGCAGTTAAGGATTTTAAAGATGACTGACATAAGCACTCACCTTAAACAGAGGTTTCACTAACCCTCTGACTTATGAACACATGTCGTAACTGTATATTATGACCTGTGGGTCGCTATTACAATATGTGACATATGGTGAAAACAGGCTAGCTGTAAAACATCCTTCAACTTTTGGGATATTATTATATTGGTTTCCTTATTGCTTAGTGTCATGTCAGCACTTCTATGCTTTCCTTTGTTTTATCCATGTTGCAGACATTCCTGTTCCCCCAGATTTGCACCAGGTAAGAACTTTAAAACAAACAAACAAACAAACAAAAAAACTTGTATGCAAAAGGAATTTTGGAGGAGAGTTGTGGGGGTGGCAGGATAAGATTTTGCTCATTGATTTTTTTCATTCTACTGTGTATTAATAATAGTAAATCTGGCTGTCCCAGGAAATATGGTATAAATGAAATTGAGGATTTGGTAAGGCATTCCTATCCTATGTATAAGCGCTACTTATTTTATTGTGTTTTACAGTCCTATGGACTTTAATGTTTTCAGTGTTATTGATCTGTCATTTTCAGGGTGAAATAAAATTGCCGTATCTGTTTATCTATATCCTTTTTTGGAAGTGTTTGGATGCATTTCATTGAGATCCAGTGACACTGAATCATTGGTTAAATGATAAGAAGTCATTTTAAAAAATCCAAGCAGTGATTTATTAAATCAATTTGATTCATTAAAAGATCATACTACACATTCAGGTTCTATCCAGCTCATCCATGATTCTCAATTGTGTTCACTCGTGTCCAAGAAAATATTACAGGCAGTCTGAAAACTGCCGACAAGCTTATATCACATAAAATTTGCTTTCATATTTTCCTCTTCATTTTTTTAGCTTTTCCTCTTTAATATTTTTATTAGTACATTATAGTTATACATAATAATGGGGTTCATTCTTTAAAAAAATCATACATGCATGGAATATAATTTGCTACATTTCAGTCCCAAGTACTTTGTCTTTCCTTCTCCTCCTACCTCTCCCTCACATTTTCTTATAAAAATATTTTTATGTTATTTTTGTAAAATATTGAGGAGCACAGTGTTATTTGTGAAAAGCAATAATCAGTAGTATATTTGTTTTGTTTAATTCTAAATGTTGTGGTATTGCGTTCATTGTATATATAATGAGTAGGACAAATGATATGGATTTCTAGATCCATTTCTACTAATTTGTCTACTTCTCTAATGACCCCAAATATAATATAGAGAAATAAGTTGATTTGTAGAGATACTATTGCCCTTCCCATGTAATTTCAGAACTTTAAAAAACATAACAGGTTTTTTTTTTTTTTTTTTTTTTTTGCTATTGAGGATTGAACTCAGGGGCACTCAAAGCACTAAGTCCATCCCCAGCCCTGTTTTGTACTTTATTTAGAGATAGGGTCTTACTGAGTTGCTTAGTGCCTCGCTTTGGCTAGAGGCTGGCTTTGAACTCATGGTACTCCTGCTACAGCCTCCAGAGCCACTAGGATTACAGGCATGTGCCAGAAAAACATAACACAGTTTATTGAAGCAAAATCTAAAGCAGAGAATACACTTACAGACTTTGACCAAAATGTTTTGAAAATACCCCAGCCTAGCTTGAATGAAGGTGGCAAGAAGTCCAGCAAACATCCCCTTCTTAATATTACAGTATAAAACAATGTATATCACTGACAGAGAAACTCAATCTTGGCAGATGGGCTACAGTTAAAATGTTTTTTGTTTTTTTTTCTAAATTAAGTATTGTTGGTAATGTGGAAAGTTCCTGGCATTATGGGGAAGCATGTTTTGGTTTGAAGTCCCATGTGATCCCACTGAATCATTAAATTTGCCTGTTGTCTTTCCTCTCTGTTGCCACCAATCCAACTTCCCATGATACAACACTAATGAAACTCACTTATCTATTAATAGAGACATTTTGAGAGATACTGATGGGAAGTGAAGTGTTCTTTGGAATCCTGAAGCACAATGTAAACTATAATTAATACACAGAGGTTTTAGGCTTCTAAAAATTTCTCTGAATGAATCTGAGTTTATCATTTGCATTTATTTATTTTTTCCTTTAAAGCCTGGTGGCTGATGTGGTGGTATTCAACTCAGTTTTTAATATGGAGTCATTTCTCACTTCCATTGGAAAATTTATGAAGCTGATTCCTGATCACAGACCCAAGGATCTGGAAAGCGTCATCAGACCCAAGTGCCAAGTTATTTACTTTCCCATCAGATTTCCTGATGTGAGCAGGTCAGTGTGTTTGACTCTGTTCTCAATATTGTATCATAAATTACTTCTCAAATGTATAGAAATCAGTGTTTTCTTCCTGCCAATTTTAACATATTGGCATAAGCGTGGTTAATAGAGAGTTGAGTTCTTTCTCACCATACTGTACTTTATGGAGATTTTCAATAAGTGTATGTCCATTGGATCACTGGGTGGTTAGTTCAGACGTTGAATTCTTCCTTTCTTTACTGTTATTTATTTCCCAAAGTAGGTTGCTTTGGCTTTTAAAACTTACTGTCATGTTTCTTTGTTTGTTATTTGTTTAAAAAGTCATTGTCAAGCATATTTGTCAACTTTTACATCCAGCCTTAGAGCCACTGGTTTAAATGCATAATAATAACTCTTTAAAAAAATAAAACCTCATTTTCTGGATGACTTTTCAGTTTCACTGCTATTTTCCTCTAATCTTTTTCTTTCTTCATTTTTATTATTTATATTATCTTTATAATGAGTTAAGCCTTCCATATTGGGTTGCCAATATACTTAATTGACATTGCTCTTTCTTATTTGCTAAGGACATTTTTTATTACTCTTGTTACTGGGCCCACCCTGAATTAGCAATGGATGATGTGACTCTAAGGGAACATTCTGGAATCCCTTTTCACTTTCGATTAAAACCTAGCAAAACTATTTTTACTACTATCAGGAGTATTTGTCCTATGTGAATACAAAGTTGTTGTTTTTTTTTCTTCAGTGGGACTCACACTAGCTGGTTTTGCTGCTGTTTTGTAACTGCATCCTTAGAAAAAGTTTGGGGACAGCTGTTTCTACCCCATCTTTGCAATGAAGGCCAGAGATGATTTAATGTCCTTAGGTGCTGTGCAAAAGGTCAGCATTAGCCTCTGTGTTCTAGATTTACTGAGTTCACCCAGATTTTGCTGTAGGGTCAGTAGTCCTAATCTGCACTCCTAATGATGATTTATGTGAGTGTCTTACTAGTTAGTATTTCATCTACAAAAAAATCTCCCCATACCAAATCAAGTTAATGAGTCATAAAATTCAAGTTAGACCACCTTGCCCAATCCTTACTTTGTGCATAGTAGAAAACAGAAGCCCAGAGAAGTAGAGACTGTCTTGCAATCACCCTGTCATTGTCACAGACTGGATTAAGTTTAGCTTCCATAACTTTTGATTCTAATTTCTGTTTAATGTTAAAGCTTCCTGTCATTATTGGTCATTTATTAATAACATTTCATGATTTATTTGCCTTTTTGATAACTATAAAGCTAAATGCAACCATAATGACAATCAGTTTTCAGGTGTGTGTGTGTGTGTGTAGGCATGTGTTTTCATATGTGTGTATGTGTGTATAGTCATATCTTCATATGTGTGAGAGATTTGTTCCAAGACCTAAATGCCAGGGATATCAAAATCTGCAGATACTCAAGTTCCTTATGTAAAGCGGCATAGTATTTATATTAAAATATATACATCTCCCCATATACTTTAAACCATCTCTAAATTCCTTGTAATACTTAATACAATATAAGGGCTGGGCAGATAGTGATTATATGGCATTAGTCAAGCAATTACAACAAGAAAAATGTCTGTGTATGCTCAGTACAGACATATTGCTTTCTTCCCAAATAATTTGTATCTGCAGTTGGTTGAATCCCTGAATGGGGAACCCATGGATACAGAGGGCTAACTGTATGTGTGTGTGTATGTATTTCTGTAGACATAGTTTTCTTATGTGTGATGGGAAAATTCAATTATTGAAAACTCTTATTGTTATACTTTACACTTATTATTCACTGGAACACAGTTATGAACCTGAATTTTTAAAATATTGGGTTTGTTTTTAGAAATAAGTTTTTAATTTGTTCAGAGATAGCAATGTACGTGTGTAGGTGAGTAGGTAGTTATAGCTCATCTTGTTACTGCTATAGGTTTCCAAGTAAATAATGTGTTTTAAAATTCATTTACATCTGATGTTTCTATAACATAATATGTTTAATACACCTATGGCAATTGAATAGTTTATTAATTTGAACCATATTACCATAAAGGAATCTAGCTAAATAGAAGAAGGTTCAGAAATATTGTGGCCAAGATAACATTCATAAGCAAGGTCTTAGCCCAGAGTGTTATTTGAATTATTTTCAAATGGTAATTTGCTTTATACAACCCAAACTCATATAGTGTAAGTAAGTGATTATTTGCATGAATGACAATCATTCTAATGCCTGCAGTTTTAAAAGCTTATTATTTTGTTGAGATGTTGAAAAATATTTAGCAATTCCAAAGGCAAAATAACCAAGGTGATTAAAAAAAAAAAGACTTCTGAATGCTTCTCTCTCTCTCTCTCTCTCTCTCTCTCTCTCTCTCTGTATGTATGTATGGGTGTGTGTGTCTATTTAGTCACGGTAAAATGGATTTAAATAAAAATAAAGCAGGGGGCTTAGTGGTAGAGCTCTCACCTAGCACATGTGGGGTTCTGGGTTCCATCCTCAGCACCACATAAAAATAAAATAAAGGTATTGTCTCCAACTACAATTAAAATATTAAAAAATAAAGCATAAGATGGAGTTAGATTATTAATATAACATCCTGTATGTAATATAATAGATATTAATCAAAGAAGAGGAAAGAGCTACTTTCCCAGCAAAAATAGTGAGAATTGATACAGTTGATGTGTGTTGAAACTCAGAGGCACTCAGTATTATTGGGCTTGTGATACCTTCTGTTATCTATTGCTCTACTAACCCATCTCCTGCCTTACTTCTAAAGTCTAGAAAAATGATAACAAGAGAGATTATTCTCTCAACAGCATTTCATTATCCATATTAAACATTTGGGGATTGGAAAGCTCTTAAATACTGTTGTCACATGTACATCTATTTCAGTCTTGACTCCCACTTTCTAACTCTGTGATTTTTGCCAGACTCAGAATGACCCAGAACCTAGGTTCTTTTATAGTCATAATTACGTTTACCTTGTCACTTTATAGGGATGCTTTAGAGAATAAATGAAATGATGTTTGCCAAATGTCTAGGATAGTGCCTGGTATGAAACAGACCCCCCAGTAAAAGATTATTTTGTTTTATTAACTTCCTTACCCCCACTAATGTGTAATTTGGCACATCTGTTGTCTTCTGCATTTAGTGAGTTACTCCCATTCAACCTCCAGACTTCTGTAATGCACACAAGAAAATAGAGTACTACTCTGCCAAAAGGTCAGTCTAATACAAATAGAGAGGTTGGTTTATTTGTTTTCTTGTCACCTCAACTGAAATATTCTTTGACCTTAAAGAATGTACCATCCATCGATTAGGTGAACTTTTTACTTTCATTTTGTTCTTATTTCTTCCTTATTTATCCAGCTTAACTTCCAAATTCCTTTATCATATTTATTGTGTTGCATATGATCTCAAATCTTTTACATCCTTGCTTCACTTCTCTCCCCAGGTCTGATTAAATCCATTTCTTCACTTACTTTCTACCTGCACTCATGGAACTAAAGATGACTGGAAACACACAAACAAACAAACAAAAAACATCTATCTGTACTTTTTAATGTGCTCTGAATTTGTATTCCTAATTCCACACATATCCTTTGGGCTACCTGCACACATACCATACTTCCACATGTTTAGGTGGTAAATCATTCCTTCTCTTTTTTTTCCTTTCCTTTCCTTTCTCTCTCCTTTTCTTTTAGAAATCTCCAAGTCTTCTATGTTCATTCTCACTTGATGTTTGAGACTATAGAAGCAGTCAGAAAGAAACTTCTGTATAGTGACACAGTGTCTGCCCATTTGTGTACTTCTGGGTGCAGATTCTCCCTCCTCACACCTGTTGCTATGGATGAATTGCCCTTGGTTCAAGCTAAGGACGCATCTCCACTTCTTTGAGAGAACCCATGTTTCTCACGTACTCATGGCCTATTGTTTCAGGAATTTTTTGTTCTATGTTCTTCATTAATAATTTTCCTCTTTTTTTGAATCATTACTGTTTTCTTTTTCCTGGTTTGTTCCTATTAGTATATAAAAAACTCTACTGTTTCTCATATCTTAAAAAAAAAATCCTCTCTTTAAGAAAAAAAGAAAAAAAAAAAGAAGCATCTCTCGTGATTCCATTTCTCCCTTTTGCTAATGCCTCATGTCTCTACTTCTTTTGGTAGCAAAACTCACCAAAATTGTTGTTTATACTTATTGCTTCCGATTTCACTTACACTGTATTCTGTCAGAGCTGTTAACACTGACTTTTTGTCAGGGTCATCAATGAGCTCCATACCTGTAAATCCTTTGGTCAATCCTTAGTACCCATCCTTCTTAATTTACCAGCAGCATCTGACACACTATGGCACACTCTTTAGGTGGCTTCACATGGGCAGCTCCTTCTCAGGCTCCTTGGCTAGTTACTCCTCATCATCCTTACTTCTTAACATGGGCTGCCTTTGGCACTCACTCTGTCTGCTTAAGGAGTTGTTGGAGGAAAAGCCCAAGATTGAAATGAGAAGAAAAGATAAGATTCATAAAGTCAACAATGAGATGATTATTCTGTGCAACAAAAGGAAGACAGTGTAAAGAGATGATTAGAAGTGAATTCAGAGCATTGAGATTAAATGGGGTGATGTTTGAAAGTGTCCTTGAATTCAACAATTTAAGAGTCAGTGGTACCCTCCACCTCCTGAGTTCTTTTAACTCGCAAAAATATTACATGTATATTTCTCTCTTTTTTTTTTCCTGGTAGCCAGAGAAATATAGGTCTAGTTGTGATATCTCTTTATCTCTGTCTGTCTGTTTCTCACACAAAAACATATACACACATGGACATACACACAAACAGTTCCTCATTTTATGGATGAAGGGACCAGTGTGGCCCAGAGAAGCTATATGTCTCCTTACAATCACACAGCTAAATACAGACAAAGCAGGAACTAGAACTCATATCTCAAAATCTCCATCTATTGCTCAGCCCACCACTGATTGTTAATGCAATTTTCAGAGGTCTTGATTATCTGATGTTTTAGCTGACAGCAGATTAGCAGCACCAAATTGGGGGTGTGATAAAGGCAGGCACACTGACAGCAGTAAAAAGTGACAGCTGAGTGACAGCTTGACAACAAGGGAGGAGAGAGATAAACTATTTAAAAAAATATATGGGAAGTGAAAAAACATAGCAGCCTGTAGCCATTCTATGTCAGGTTAACCAACTCTGCACATCAAATAACCCCTGCAGACATTTCTCCATGATTGTACAGCTTGTACATCAAAAGGATGACTATGATTTATTAAGAGAGATTAAATGGTAACCAGTAAGTTTCATTTTAAGAATGTAAGGAAATGTGTAATCCACTTTGGGCAGCAATTATGAATGACAGCAAGTGGAGGTAAATATTATCCCTTACCCCTAAGATATGCATGAGGTATTTTCATCCAAACAATCAACATCTTAAGGTCTTTTTGTGCAGTTGTAATATCCTTAAGCTTTAGGTGACCAGAGGATATTTCAATATGCTCTTTTAAGATCTCCTCGATTAGAGTTTTGCCACTGACTGTATCTTCCTTTTCTGTCGGGTTGCGGAAAGAAACTCCTTTTGTAGTAAAGGCTTCTGGGATTGCCAGGTGATTGATGGTCAACAAAGAGTGTTTTTTCAGTATTATTATTAGAAGATAAATATCTTCTCAAACTCATTAAGAAGATATCATTTACTGGAATATATTACAAAAGACTATTCCTATATTAAAAGATATACATTTGTTTGAAAATTTTTCAGTTTTACTATGTGTTTCAAGGCCAATTTCAAATGGAAATTCTTGTTCATAAGTGTGTGATATAGAGATAAAAATAAGGAATCCTGCAGCCTGCTGAGGTGGATGTTACTGAAAGTCAGTATTTCTTCACTCCATATCATGACTGCTAGGAAAACACTAGCAGTCATAAGAAAATTTCAAATGTCTAGAGTTTTGTGCGAGTCTCAGTTGTACAAAATTGGAATATCTGAAGAATTTTCAGGTTGCTTTCTGACAATCATCTTTAGAAGATAGAGCTAATTATAAAACCTATCCTTATTGAATATTACTTTAAGCCCTATATTGTGCTTGGCATATGATACACATTTTAACATTTTACTTTTTCTACAACTTGAAAAGTTATTTCCAATTAATAGTTGAAGAAACTGAGATATAGAGAATCTAAGTAACTTTTGACCATGCTCACATGTATGCAATATAGTAAAGGTAGAACTAGAAATCAAAAAATGTTTAAGCTATTTTAAAATTGAAAATCATAACTGTCACGCAGTACTGCTCCTTGTGTAAAGAGAGTCCTGGTCCCTAGTATTTGACTTTTGACTAGTGAAGAAGAAATAGACAAAAGAATTGACAGAGAGTTTGGATGAAAGTGAGCATGTTGTGGTAATGTTATGAAGGCAAGGACTCAGGCTTTAGAAAGCAGACTTTTAAAATGTTCAGAAGTTGGTTCAAGAGGTATAAGAAATTTTGAGAAAGAATTCTGATAGTATAATTGAAAATGGGCCCAAAGAAGGAAAATAGAAGGAAAACTTTAAAGAATCAGCTGTGTGCTGAGATTGCAATTTCATGTGTGTAAGAAAACCATTTTGTTTTCTGTTTCTAGTTACCTCTCATTTATCCAACTCTCTTGCCTTAGGTTTTATCATGAAATCTTAGAGCATTACAAGGCAGAGCCTGACCCTTCCCATTAGATGTTAAGGGTGGAGTAGTTTGCATCCACACGGCATTAGTCTTTTTCCATGTGTATCTCCTACAGGATTTGCTAGTAAGGGAGCATCCATGATTTTTGTGAAACTAGATTATCTTCACTTCCAACAAGTTGGATTATGTAAGAATGTATTGTAGAAGTGCAGCAAAGTCACCTACCTTCTTTATTCTATTACATTGTGGATAAAAAGTTTACATTTTTTCATATGTTTATACATAATTAATGTAAAAAAGTCAACTATATGTTTTCTATGGAGACCTTTAAAAATCAGTCACATACTTATTTTTTTAATGAGGGGATGAATGGAAACCATATCCTTAGGAGTTTAAGTTTGGACTTGAAGCAAATTGAAGCAAATGTACTATAGATAAAGTAATATATACTTTATCTGAGTTTTAGGTCCAATTTAGTCACCACAGTATCAACCTTGCTGTGATCATTAGGATAGAATTTTATCTATTTCAGTTATTATTTCCTTGTTGAATCCTATTTTCCACCATATGTGACTGTCAGAATTGCACAGAAAAAAACTAGTAGTTTTACCTCTGAGATTCCTTATTTCATAGTGGATTTTACATCCCTGGTATGGAAATTCAATAAAGAACATCTCCACTTTCCTACTTTGTACATTTTTTAACAGCCAAAGAGAGAGGGAAAAGATGTTGGTCACTGGGGTAATCTCATTTATTGAGTCCTTAGGAATTTCTCTGAGTGATTCTCTCTTCCATTTCCATGTAGCTTAAACAGTGAAGACAAAACAGAGGTTTATGGACTTTTCCTACTAATTTAGAAACAAAAATGGGGAATTTTAAAAACAGTGTGAAAACTTTAAATGAAAACTCTCAGGCTGTGCAAACAAAGGCGAGGAGCCTAAGGGCTTTTTGAAGAATTCTTATTAAAGAAAACACTATTTTACATTGCAAAGCAGATGTGTCAGAACACAACAGCAGATCTGTAATTTGAGAATTTGTGGATTGATAGGACAGAAGGCAGCCCCCATGCCTCCCCACCAAAAACTTTTTTTTTCTGCCATCAAGTGTTCTGCATTTTGGGGAGCGGGGGTGCCAGAAAACACCTTAATCTTCTTACCACATGTGGTCATATTTCTCAGATATTTTGAGAAAGTATTCGTGTTAGACATATACTAATACATATTTGTAAAAGTATAAATTGTAAAACTAATTTATGAAATAATGTAATAGGTACTGGGTAGAATATCAATGCAGTAGAAGAAAAGTTTTGTTTTTATAAATTTAAACATATGAATATTTGTGAACAATTATTTTGGCTCTTCAAAATGAATGCAAAAATGTGTTACCTTTGTATGTCATTTAATTTTTTTAATAGAATCACATTATGGAAAAAATCCTTTTGTTAAATCATTCCAATATTGAATACCATTCACCATCATGGAATCTCCTTTAAAACCAATAAAAATATTTCATGCTGCATTGGACCCCAATCATCTTCCTTTTACTATTCTTGTTGAAAAAAGAGATTGTTTGCGTTTCAGTACATGTGTACACACACATACCCATGAAGTTACATAGAACAAACTCTTGTTTGCTCCAAATGTATTTTTAATGAAATTATCATCCATGTGAATGGCTAATTCCAACACTTAGATTTCTGCTTTCTTTAACTTAGGAATGACCCCACTCAGAAATAATATCTGAGTTCAACAGCAACAACCAAAACTGTGCATTGCATTATAGGATAATTTTTCCAGTTTTCAAGTATAGAGAAAAGATTTTACATCAGAATCTTGATGTCCATTTATTTTCTTAGGTTCTTGCTGACCTGTCCTAAGAAATCTGGGAGGTAAGGTGCAAAGGCCATTATAGAAGACGGTGCAATGAAATAACTGCAAATCAGAGAATATACCAAGCTAGGGGTATCAGTTCAAAAGCAGTAAGGAAGAAGGGCTTCTACCAAATTATGAGAACAAATATCATTGGAATAAATTCAAGACACAGTTGAAGAGAATTCAGTGAAAGGCCCACTTAGACTCTTTTCCCTTCATCAGGCTCAGAGCACAATGACTGGTCATCATTGTGGAGACATCAAGGCAAGAACAGTTTATGCCTTGTATACTCTATTCGTTAAATGAGGGCTATGGACAGTGCATATTAGATCACAATTATGTTATTATGATATTTGAAAGATTAAGCTTTTAAAAATGCTCTTATATTCCAAACACTCTATTTTTAGAAATGCTGAATGAAAGGTTAGTCAGCAGTGTGATGTAGCAGGATTTCAGTTTGGCTTCTGCCACTTAGTATTGCTGTTCAGCCTAGAGTAAATCACTTAACCTGCCAAGCTTCAGTTTCCCAATTGGGAAACAAAAATTGGAATAGTACCCACCTCTTAGGTTTTAGTATGAGGATTGAGGTGAGAATTCTATAACGTTCTCACTGATCACAGCGCCTACAACCTGAAAAGTTTTCATTGAGTATTAATGACATTATTAATCCTCTGATCATCAGCATTTTGGTTATCTATTGACAGGGATTTTTGCAAGCTTACCCAGTTATCATGGCTCTAATCTCAAAAGTGAGGGCAACAAAATTCTGAAAAATCTAGTAACTTTATAAAACAATCAGAGATATAAAGTTTACCCCTAATTCAAATAAATAAATAAAGGAAGAGGCTGTCTCATATCCTATCGATCCACATGACAGCAGCCAAACAGTTTCATCTGGAGGCATAGGTACTATGTCATATGGCAGGGAATGTCTCATGTACACTGGCTACATCTACCTGTCAACTATAATAGGTATACATTCCATACTAGTGGTTAAGGATGGGTGAACCAATCAGTACAGAAGTAATTTTAGTTGTGCAGCATTCTATTTGAGAGTGCTATGGGATGTTCTAGAAAGTTTTTCATTAAATATTAAAAAATTTGGAATGTGCCATTGAACAGTAAGCTACCAGAATAATCTCTTACCTAAAATGGCTCATTCCCTAAGAAATTACAGATAAAAGACTTTTTCATATAGAAAATCCTTTAAAAATCTACTTTAAAGTAATTAGGTTCAACAAAACATACTCAACAGTAATTAATTCTTTGAGGTTTTATATATGCTATTGTTCGGCCAACATCTATTAAAGGGTTGGTGTTTGGTAAATATAGGATATTCTGGTAGAAAATGATAACTGATAGAGGATACTTAACCTTTATGTGGGGGAATTATGTAAGAGTAATAGGCATGTTCAAGTGTCTATAAGTATAAAAGAGGAAAATAAATATGCTGTTTGTGGCATTTGAGCTGAGCATGTAAGATGTACTAAGCTTTGGAAATAACAATAATGGCTGTCACATTATTGTTATTTCCAAATATCAACAATAATAATATTGTTATTTTCATTATTCAAGTACTTTTTCTGGGCATGCCGTTTATGTACATTACTTCTTGTCTTTATGAAATCCCTGCAGATTGAGTACTACTGTCCTTATTTTTGCAAGTGAGACAAGTAAGGTTCAAAAGGTTAAGCTTGTCTGAAATCCCACAGCTACCCAAACCATTTGGCTCTAATTTGTGCTTCTGCTTCTTTCTATTAAGGAATGTGGAATGGGTTAGGATGAGTGAGAAGGCATGTTGTGAAGAGAGAGAATAGGTACACATATTTGTGAAGTGAATAATTGTTGTCTCTAGAAGAAATACAATATCTTTGAATGAGTTGTGTGAAGACTAGAGATGGGGATAAAAGTTGAGGAATCTGGATTTTGACCTGTATTCATTAGGAAGCCATTATTATATTATAAAATGAGAAATTTGGTGTTGATAAACAGAATGCTGATGGAAAAGGGAAGAGAAATAAGAGAAACACTGTCAGAATAGGTTATCAGAGAGTTGAAACAGGAAAGTGGCATTCAGATGAAAGGGAAGAAATTTGCATGAATACACTGACCATAAACTTGGAATGTCGATGAAGCAATTTATTGATTAAAGGAGTATTGAAGTGATTTTTTAAAATATATTTTTAGTTGTAGTTGGACACAATACCTTTGTTGTTGTTTTTGTTTTTAATTTTATTTTTTTTAATTGTGGTGCTGAGGATCAAACTCAGCTCCTTGCATGTGCTAGGTGAGTGCTCTACTGCTAAGCGACAACCTCAGCCCCTGTTGGGGTGATTTGAAGGACTGATTATGGTGGCTGACATAATATATATGCTATTAGAATTGTTGGTGTAAAGCTGGTGAATTCAGAGTTGTGTAAATTGAATCTGAGGTGTGGAGGCTCATGTAGATGGAGCTGAACAGCAAGGATCCTCTCTTGCCTCAGTGTTATAGTTTAGAACTTGGTGTGATTTGTTATATTGAACATCCATTGCAGAAGTTTTTGTTGGAGTTGCTTTTCCCTTTGACTCACTTGATATTACTCAGTTTGTTGCAAATAGAAACAAGATAAGTGTTGCTTTTTGTTACTCTCTCATAAAAATTTGAGTATAAAATTTTTAAGGATATCAAATCCTCTGTACTCTTAGAGTTATTCTCCTTTTAATCTCTCAGAGTTCAATAACTGAATCACTTGCAGTCTCTTTGAATAGGAAATCCTGAGATCCAGTGCTGTGTGATGATAGGGCAACATGGTATATTGCCTAAGAAAGTGTCTTTGATGTCGAACCAAGCTATGGTTCAGTACCATGGCTATTGCTAACCACTTGGCTGACATTAAGGAAGTTGCTAGAACTCACCCATCTCTTTTTATCCCCTCATCTGTGAAGCATGGAAGTAATATCAGTCTCATTGGCTTGTTGTGAGAACTAATGAAGTTCTGTATGTAAGGTGTTCGGTAAAACACTTAAGGTATATTGAGCATTAAATAAAAGTTGACTACTTTATGTAATATGTGTTCTCAGATCATCTTTTGTGCTTTTATTAACCTATGCTATTTCTTTAATATTCTGGAGAGCCAGAATTGTGCCCAAAATTGTAATACTGTGTAATTTCAGTTATTTTAAGAGGATCAGATGATGTCTGCTTTATGTCAACTTCCAGTTTTTGTTTTAAAGAATATTGTGTACTAGTACCCATTTGTCTGTACCATGCTGGACTGAGTGTCAAAATGCTACTAGGAAATATTGCTAAGAATATTAAATCCAAGGACCATGTGTGTACTGTTGCTATGTATTTTGTGGGCCTTCTGCCCCTTTTGGTCAAATATAAGGTGAATCACAGTTCGTCCTCACATCATATGTGTCATATGTGATACCTCCATGTAATTAGTGGGTGTCTAAACAGGAAATGGAGTTTTAGCAACTCTTCTGTATATTTCCATGTGCCCATGGAAATATCTTTCTCATTTGAAATTCAGTCCCCTGTCCAGTGCTTCCTACTCCTATCATCTAACTCTGAGTTCATTAATATGGCCTGCAACCCTAAATTCATTTGCACATGGAGAGCTTACTTATCTGCTCAGGACACACACCTCTTTCAAACTCAGTGCAAATCTTCTCTATTAAGCATCTGCTGATGCCCAGAGCAGACCAAGTGATTCTGTGGAGAGAGGGCTGATATATTCAAAACTACATTTCATTTTTATGCTACCAAAACTCATTTTACAATACCAAATCCTTAAGTGCATATTATAATTATTTCCTGCTAATTGAAGAGGGAGTTTCTGTCTCAGGCTATGAGTGTAGACTTGAAAGGACATAAACAAGAAACAATGAGAAACTGGAATATTTAAGATCAGGTGATATATTGTTTTGGAAGTAGAAGACAAGGGAGAGAATGAACTCAAATTCATAAGTTTTTAAAAATTATTTTATTGTAAACTGAAATGGGAATATCAGAAAAAAGTCAACCAGATTCCTTTGTAGAAAAATTATTTTTTTCTTTTCAAATGAAGCTCTTCTTGTTTTTGTTGTTTGTTTGTTTGTTTGTTTTTCTTACCAAAGAATTGAATCAGAACTGGAAAGATTGGTATCTAAAAATGAATTCTCCTGGTCCACTTCCTTTGTTTTATAGTTGGGGAAACTGCAACAAAGAAGTTTTAACCCAGGGTTATTAGAACATTATAGCAGCAAGATCATTTTTTAGAAGCCAAACTGAAAAATCCATGAGAGCAGTAGAAATGTGAAACTAGTTTTCTTGCTGTATTAGTAATCAGCAGTGTAGAATTAGCCAGGATTTACCAAGTACAACAAACAGTTTCCTCAGAAATTTCTTAGAAGTCTCAAATATTTCAGTTGCATCACAATGTGTTGCTCTTTTTTTGCTGAAAATATCTAATTTTCTGATCTGCAGCTCATTATAAGGTGAAATGCATATGACTCAGCCAACCTACTTGCTTACATGTATTTTGCTCTTCCAGTAAATAGTGGGCTACTCATAGAAAACTTATTCTAAGACTGAGGAATAGGAGTTTCCAGCATTTTAAACCCAGAACCTCAAAGTAATTTTCTCATCTCCCTTTTCTGGGACTTGTTATCACAGATCCTGAGTGAACCAATCAAATTTTTTATGCTTCCTCTTTGCAAATTTTGTATAAATTATTTAGCTTTTATGATTAAAATTTTTCTTAAGCTTTCCCTCCATATATATCTCCAGAGGCTATTTAAAATTTCTATTGCAGGATGACTTTGGCAACATGCCTGTTCTTCTTCCCATGGCTGTCATGTGAACCCTCTTTCCTAGAAATCTTTTGAGTTCTATATGAATAAACTGGCTGACTTCACTAGGGGTAAGTGGAAGTTCTGGTTACTTTATAGCACACCATTGTGTGTGGATGTGTGCACAGATGTCTTTGCACCCATGTGTGAGTGAGGGAGGGTTTCATGTAATGCAAGAGGAAGTTTGAACATAAGCTCAGGAGTCAGATCTGGTTTGTAGTCTGGGCTTAGCCACTTGGTAGATGGTAATTGGTCTAATTAGTTGGATCCTTAGTTGCCCTCACAATAAATCACAGGGGTCAAGTGGAAATTATGTGTGAGAGAGTAAAGTAGGTAAAGTGCTTCACATGATATGTGGTATATGTTCCTTGCAAGTACTCTTTTATCCTTTATCAACTTTAACTGCCACTTGTATACCCTAACTGACCTCTTTGAGTTGCTACCTCAACTTCAGATGCTTTGGGGAATTATTAAAGCATTTAAAGCCATATTTGTTCTTATTTGGATAATCTATACGCTGCTATAATGTTTAATTAGTGTATTTCTCTATTTCTTCTTTCATTACTAAATACATTCACTTCAATAACTTTTTGCTATATATGTCCTTAGTTAATACTTTTAAAGTACTTGGGATATCCAACAAACTTTTCTATTACTTATGGTTATATTTTCCTGAATCTCTTTTTTATTTTTTTATTTTATTTTACAGTTATTTGGGGGTATGTTATGATAGAACCCATGGTTATTCTATCATTGAGCTGCATCCTCAGCCTTTCTCCCCTCCCCCACCTTTTCTTTTGAGACAGGGTCTTGTTAAGTTGGAAGGCTGGTCTCCAACTTGCCTTAGCCTTGTGAGTCTCTGAGATAACAGGTTTGGCCCACTGCACCCAGCTCCCCTGCTCTGTTTTGTTTTATTTTTTTCTTTTATCTGTCTTCGTTTTGTTTTATATCCTATGACTGTTTTTCATTGTTAGTACTTACAGAACAAGGCTGTTATAATTAATAAAAGTCAGTGAAACTACTTCTCACTTCCTAGACAAAGTATCACTATATGCATCATTCCATGCAACCTTCAAGTATGTGGTTCCAGTTGAAAACCTGTTTCTGCTCATGCTTATAGATATTTCTTATACATCTTCTGAATGTGCAGGTTGGTTGCAGGTACAGGTCTCCCCACTGGATATATATAATAAGTAAGCATTAACATATGATGGTGGCTTATTATTTATTTCTTTTAACAGAAAGGGTATGCCTTTAAATGTATGTGTTAGGAAAAAAACTAGTGTAAGATTTTGTAGTTTGCTTTAGACAAATGTGTAGTACACATAACATACTCCCAAATAACTGTAAATCCAAGAACCTTTAGTTTTTGTTTCTGTTTCAGAGACTCTTCTTATTACTTCAGAAAAGATTGTGTTTGAATTTTGGCCCTTTAGAAATATAATCCTTAGGTAGTAAAACCCTTTTCTAGTTGATGAAGAATCATTCCACGAAACACATCTTTGGATTGTGTGCCTGAACTGACCTCTTTGAGTTGCTACCTCAACTTCAGATGCTTTGGGGGATTATTAAAGCATTTAAAACCATATTTGTTCTTATATGGATAATCTATACACTGCTATAATGTTTAAGTAGTGTATTTCTCTATTTGTATTACTCAAATATACTGACACATAGCCCCTCAAAAATAGGATTGGATTTTCTCCTTTAAATAAAGGACATTTTTTTTTTCTTAAAAGAGGCCATTCAAACCACAATTATAACCAACTTTGTAAAGCACAGCCTAAAACTAGAGGTTTTCTGTGTTGGTTGCTTATTATAAGCTTTTAAAAAATCTGCATGTTCACATCCCTCTGAGGATGGACCCAGGTATTGGTGTGTTTTTTTGTCAAGTTCCTCACATTATTCTAGCCAGGGTTAAGAATCACTGCCTGAAAGCATTTCTAAGAAATAGAAATCTCTGAAGTCCACCTTCTTCCAATAGCCCCCTCCCCTGATGTCTTTTTTAGTATTGCCAGAATTATGTTCCTATCTGCAAATGTCCTCAGCCAATCTATACTCAAAATTATATGCCTCCATGAAAATGGATTGTATAATTCTCCACCCTGAGGAAAAAACAAGAAAATGTTAAAATTTGTATTTATCCTTGATCTCTTTCTCCATACGTGTTGGCATTCCTCCATTTCCCATTGACTTAACGTTCAATTTTTCTCTTCACTGTTTTTCTTGGGTGACATTGGGAATTTTTACCATCTGATGAAGGCAGATGTATTTTCAAATAAAAATGTCTTAAGCATTTGTTCTTCCTACTATTCCTTTCTTTGGCAGAATATTCATATAGTTGATAAATAGTTTGCTTTCCTTAAATACCTTTTCATATAATCTTCATAGCATGTTTCATGGGTATTTTAACCTAGTTTTATGATTTTTCATGAAATAAGGTATTTTCTAAATATGTTATGCTGAATTTAACTGAAATAAGCAGTTGTAGTGTATGCCTTTAAAATTATGATGATTTCTTGCATTTTTAGGAGAACACTTTTATCCTGAAAGATTCCAAAGCACACTGCAAATGGTTACAAATTATACAGCGAAGCACAACCACCATTGTAGAGTGAAGCATGGCAGCTGTTTAACAGCTCATCACAACACTACACAGCAGGTTAGGGTAGGAAGTGAAGAATAATACTGGATTCACTTGAAAAAATTGCTAGGGGGGGTGAGGTAAGCAGAATGTAATTACCTAAGTTGGAATTTATCCAGGACATAAGGCTAACACCTCCAGTCTTAGAAGAGAAAGCTCTGATTCTTTAATAACCATGTACTTGCTTTCTACATAACTGAAATATAAAGGGTGCTTCTATTTTCTTCAAATCATCAGTGTATGCTCTTAACAATGTTCAACTGGGGCTTAGAAAGAAAAAATAAAGACTACTTTCTAAAAACTCACATGTTCATACTAACTTAGATATTATAAATAGGTTCCTTTGGGTATGGCATCTTTGGAGCTTATCACAGTTCTAAGTCTATACTTAGGATTTAAAAAAAAATTCCATGATAGATTAGTAATGTCTGCCATGGGTATGGGAAAAGTAGTATTTATACGTAGTCTAACATGAAGAATTAGCTGCTACTGTTGCTAATTTAGCAAAATATTTTTAGTTATTTTCATACTTTCTGATTAATTTTAATCACTATTCCAAACATACTTAAGTTTTTCTAAGAAAATTACAGAGGAAAAGGTTACTGACCATTCTTTAGTAACCATCATTGATGGGATTAAAGATAAAAAGTTACAATTTTAGACCAAAAATCTCAATACAAAAATGTTCAGCAAAGGAAGCAGTTTAGTTGGGGTTTCATTTGGGAAAATAAATCAAAATCTGTGGAAAGCAAACAGAAATTAAGATGAGGAACACACGATAGCAAAAGCATGTTAGTGAAACAAAAGTGGGTACTAAAAACTGGATTTTTTTTTTTTTTTTTTTTAAGTAATGTTGAGAACACAGGGGTTTAGGGTTCCAGGTCTAAAACCAGCACCAGGGATAGCTCCCAGTGATGGTGGCTTCTCCATTGCTCTTCAGTTCATTGCCATTCAGCCCTGTCCCTCTAACTGGCACATCCAACTTTCTGGCTTAGCAATCCTATAAAATCAGGAAAATGGATTTTTCATTCTATTAATATTAAATTTTAGGAAAACCTTTATAAGAGTATGATTCATTTTACCTATCTTATTTGATTCATACAATTTTACATGTTAGATTTTATAAGACATTTATATATGAGGAGATGATTTTAAGTAATTTATCCATAGTCACATTCCTAATAAATGGTATCACCATAAGTAAAACTTTGGTCTGTCTGGCTTTAAGAGGTTTGCTCTAGATAACTACCACAAATTTATAAGAGAATGAGTTCACTTGTTTTGTACTTGTTTCTATAAAGCTGAGGGGCTATAGGGATATTATGATGTTTTAGAGCACAGTAGACAAGAAAATTTAGAATGTGTCTGGTAACAGGCGAGATAGTGGTGTTTGCTCCAGAATCATTAGAGATGGAGATGCTAAACAGTTTTTGTGGTCCTTTTTTTTTTTAAAGTTTTTTTTTCCCCCAGTTTGATGGAAGTTATTTGAACAGATATGTGTGTGTGTGTGTGTGTGTGTGTGTGTGTGTGTGTGTGTAAGACAGGATTCATGCATTCTTATGCATTTGGTCAAAGTGGCCTTTAAGTTACTTTAAACTCTAGATGTTTTGATTCTAAGTTCTATATCTCTGATATTCTCCCTAATTGACACTGGTATACAGGGACATAATAAACTCTTATTTTGATAATATGGAATCATAAACTTGCTTTTTTCAAATATCCATGAAATATTTAAAAAGTATGAACTTAAAATTATGTAATGTTTTAGTCTGTAATACTGAGTCCTGACTCTCCTGTGCATTTTTTTTTTTACATTTTTTAGATATTTCCAGGGAGGAACTCTTAAACCAAAAATGTTCAGTTGTGTAACTTAATAAAACAGATTTGGTCTAAGTAATCTTTTAAAGAAGGTGGTCTTTTCATTTTGTGTTGGGCCATGTGGAAATTAAAAATTTCGTTTATTTACCCATATTTAAAACTAATTGTTATACTTATGTAATATGAGCCAAAACTCAGTTTTAAATCTGAAATCATTTAAGTTAATGCCCAAAGCAAATTAAAATGTTCATTTATAAAATTCTTAAAAATGCCTTATAATGGGAGAACTGATACACAGTCATAACAATGCTATTATATACTTTCAAAGACTATTCAAGTTATTATCTACTACTGTACCTTCTTGTTTTTTTAAAAAATTTCTTAACTTATTTGTGTATTTATGCACCTATTTATTTATTTTTATATGGTGCTGAGGCTCGAACCCAGTGCCTCACATGTGCTAGGCAAGGAATTTACCACTGAGCCTCAAGCCCAGCCTTGATACTGTACCTTCTTGATAGAAAAAATGATATCCACTCTTCTAAAAGCTGTAATGATGATGAGGTAAGTTGATGAGGACATGAACATAAAAGCTGAACCTTGTATTCCAGAAATCATATTTGTTCATGGCATGTAGTTAGAGTGTGATGACAATCTCCAAAATATAATTACAGAACTTTCAAATTTTTCTAGATGTGTTATTTGATTTTTTAGTAATTCAGAAATAATCCAATAATTTATATGGTATGAAATGGAGATATATATATGTAGTTTATTTCATAGGTAATATTTGTCTTTTAAAGGATATTGATCGTGAGAAAGAGAGAGTGAGCAAGAGATTGTTAGTTGTGTGTGTTTGTGTGTGTGTGTGTGTGTGTGTGTGTGTGTGTGTGTGTATACTGTGTATACTATCATTTTATATATTTGAAGCAGTTCTATTGCTTTTTCTACTTTTCCTTCATCCCTGGCTACATATTAGAATCTTGTAGAAATTAAAAAAAAAAAATCTTTATGTCCAGAGAGCACCCCAAACCAAATAAATCTGAATTTCTGAAGACAGAACTTAGGCTTTAGGACAATTGTAAACTTTCTGGATTAAGAACCACTAATAAAATGTATGAATACTTAGGAAAGTATTAGAACTTGTATGCATGTAGCTTACAGTATTGAAGAGATGGTAGAAATGTTTTTGTTCTCCTAATACAGAGAAGAGTTTTTTTGGAAGGAAGGGGTAGATGATTGTTGAAATGGAGTGAGCAGATAGATCATAACACTAAATAAATTATAGGCTAAAACAGGACTTTATTTAGTATTCTGTTCATTAGCAGTGTCTTAAGTGAAACAACTAGAGAAAGATATAAAACACCCACAATTCACCTGACCACTTGTGCAGTTTTTTTCCGTGACTTCAGCTGCTAGCCAAGTTCTGACCTGAATCTTCATGATTAATAGCTCTTATAATATTTTGTTAGCTAGTGTAACTTCAATTGCAATACTTTTTCTTCTAATGTCTTACCCTTATAAAATAGCACTAAACTATTTTTCTCAATAAATTCTACTGACACATGGGCCCACAGATTAATTATAAATTGCATAGAAGCACTGCACTTCGTCAGTTTTAAATGCGTAGCTTTATCTTCTCTTTCTCCTTCTCTTTCCAAGCTAAATGGAATTAGGAGCTTAAAGAAACCTGTTTTACATGGAATCTCTTCCTATTCTCTTGCTTTAAACAATAGTGCCATTAATTTTCATCCTAGACTCTTTGGTTTCTCTATTATTTTCATTTTTATTATAATTAAAAAAGAATCATCTCTATCTTTATAAACCAATTTATTTCATAATATGCATAAATATCTTTTAAGGGAAGAATTTTCTCCAAATGCTAATTTTTTTTTAATCTGATGGACTCACTCCATAAATTGAATTGGAAATATCAAATAACTTTCTTTCTTTTCTCTTTCCTTCCCTCTTCTTTCCTTTCTTCTATTTTTTCCTATCCCCCTTCCTTTTCTTCTTCTTCCTCCTTATTTTAATTTCCTTTTTCCTTTTTTTTTTAAACAGGTGGATTCAGGCCTCAGTCCTATTTTTATTAGAACATTATTCTTTTATATTGCAGTTGGGTTCATTTTGACAAAATCATACAGACATGGAATTTGATTTTAGTCTTGTCCCCTCTCAACTCCACTTCTCCTCCCTATCCTCCTCCTTTACTCTACTGATCTTCCTTTTGCTTCTTTCTTTATTTATTTATGAATGGTACTTTCTACATATACATAGAGGTGAAGTTTCCTGTGGTATATTTATATATGCAAATAGCATGATTTTGTTCAATTTATTCCATATTCCCTCTATTTTTCTGTACTTCCACTCTCTCAATCTCCTGTTTCTACTCCACTGGTCTTCCCTACATATCTATGATATCAGATACCTCCCTTCCACTCCTACACCACCTTCTTTGCCTTATTTTTTTATAGCTTCCACATATGAGAGGAAAACATTCAACCCTTGATTTTCTGAGCCTGACTTATTTCACTTAGCCTAGTGTTCTCCATTTCATTTCCTTTTTTCTAGGATAGTGATGAAGGGGAAGTGGGTATCAGAAGGGCTTAGACAACCATGAAAACACATGTTGGGTCACTTTGCCATTAGCAGTGTAAACCACCCCAGGATAGATGGAAAGAGTAACTTTAGGGTTTAGAATGTTTATCACTGAAATTATAATGCTGGCACAGCTCTGAAAATATTTCCAAACAGGGTTTAATGAACAATTCACAATAAATGTCTTTTGTTAGAAGGGACTTAGTCCTATAAAGCAGATTCTGTACTCCAGGAGGAATTCTGTGCAGTTATTTGGTTGAGTTTCTTTCACAATGCCTTCCTTCTGCATTCTTTTTATTCCCATTACACTACTAGTATCTTTAGCCAGAGGGTAGAGACTGCTAACACTGAGTCTTTGCTGTTCCCTCCCTCTAATTGTTGGAAGGAAAGAAAATATGACCTCAGAGGGTTGTATTTAAGTATGGGAACTCTCATTATTATTGAGATGCTAATCCAGTTACTTATTCTTTCAAAGAATGCAAAGTAGGGTTGGAAAATGTGAAAAAATTGAATTGGTGGGCACCTAACAAAGTCCTTGATTGTAATCTGGATCAAGTCATAATAATCAATAAAAGACAGAAATAATTATATGTTACTGTGGTTTAAGTAGGTCTCACAATGGTATGGTACAAGAGATAACTGAGAAGATCCCAACTTTCCTCTGAACATCCTCCAAATGCTTTCTGAAGTTCTAGTACCAATGACACAAGCAGTTTGTACTGGAATCATCCTTGTAATTAGAGGCAGCTATAAAGCCCCTAAAATAAGGTATAAAATTTTGTGAGAATGAGGACACCTACATGCTTTTTGGAGAAGATCCATAATATATTCATAAATATTCAACTTAAAAGCATGCGTCCATCATGTAGTTTTATTTATGATTTAATGTGAATTTGATTAAAGTGATTTCTTTCTGGATATTTTATTGAGATAATGTCATTGATTTTGTTTTTTGTTTTGGTGGGAAGGATATCAGAAATTTCTTAGTTAACCTTCTTTCTATATTATGGATGAGTTAATCTCTAAATCTAAAATTACAACTTAGATGTCCTTACCAAAAAATATTATATTATTTCCTAGGAATCCAGAGTGAGGAGTTTGGAATAGTATAGATGTTGGGGAATTGGGACCCAGGTGAGGCATTTCAGGCTTTGAGTACTACCCTATAAGATAGCATGATGGTACTGGGTATGGAAAGCTGAGCAGGTGATGTATAGCAGAAAGTAGAAAAGGTGATTTGCAAAAGAAGGTGGAAAGTCAACAAAATTAATTTTGTGTTAAGATATTTTCCCCAACTTTAGGTAAGATGATACTCAAGGTAATAGAAATAGCATTCTAACAGATCTTTATTATATAATGTGAATTTCAGATTTTTTATTTTATATATTATTTCAACAAATTTCTGGACATTTATCATGACTTTTTTCCTTGCAAGTGAGGCTACTCTCCAATATCATACTTACAATAATAATAGTAACTGTCATGTTACATTGGTGTAGCATTTAAAATTGTTCAGTGCCACTTTGAATTGTGAATTACTTTTATGGCTTTAATAAAGCACTCTGTAGTCTCCAGGGCAGGTATTATTAACTGAATTTTTGATACATTGTGAACAGACATAGGGTGCTTATATTCTAGAGAATCAGGGTCTGGTGATGTTAGAAGAAAACAATAGTAGGAGAGTATTGCCACCAAAAGCGCTTATGTTTCGATAGTATAAGTTTTATATTGACATTTCATTTGTTCCTTGAAACAGCCCTAGGAAGCAATGCTGCCTTATTTTACAGATAGAGAAACTGAAGTGTAAAACGCCAAGAACCTTGCCAGAGATCCTATAGGTAGTTAGTGGCAAGCCTTGCCACCTGCGGTCCTGGGATATGAGAACATTCCTGTTTCTCCACCTGCTGCACTGCCTCCCTGTTCATTGTACCATGGAACAGGCACAGTCTATGTGAGAATAAGACTTGGGACAGGGATTGCAGAGAGGGTGACATGGATCTTGGTGTAAGGGTAAATGTTCCTTTTCTTGTCTGACAAGCAATAAAGGGCATTTTCCTCTGAGGAAAAACACTGAGTCATGGTGGAACATGCCCTTTATAAAAGGCACTGGCTTCTCACAGTTAGAGCACAGAGGCTCTTATTTCAGGGTTAGGCATGATCTTGCTCATACAGTGCCCAGTTAGAATTCCCATACTCTCAATTCCTTGCTGTCCCTTTAATACCCTTAATTTAATTCTGTGAATTAATCTTAGAAACATCACTTTCTGAAGGTATAGTTCCTACAATTCATCTATCCTTATCTTTTACCCAAACGTCAACAGTCTTATATTTGAACATTCAGATTCTTATTTAGTGTTTAGTTGGAAGGATTACTCTCTGATACATTTATTTGAACCTAATGTTGTATCCAGGCCCTGAGTAAGTTCTAGGCCCTGAGTAAGTGTGGGCCATAGACTCTCTCCCAGGAGAGTCTATGGCCCACACTTTTATGGCTTCTGCAAATGCAACATCCCATATCATTGCTTTGCCAAACTTGAGAAGTTGATATTTGTATTTGTGTGAATATTCAGGCATAGCAAGAACTGCTATGAGACATATCCTGTGTTTTTTAAAAAGAATTTTTTTTAGTCCTTTATCTTGGCAATAACCAGGGAGATGTTTAGTTTTCTTGAACATGTATAAATCTTTGCATTCATCAGTAGCACATTGTTGAATTTTACAATGGAACTCATAAGACAACTGAGTGATATAGTAGTTACTTATTTTAACTATTTTCAAGTGCCATGACATATTTTTTTGAGCATGTTACAGAGTTGAAGACAGATGAGAAAATAAAATAATAGTTGATAGCACTTGCAGCTGATATAAATGTTGAAGAACATTAACATATTTCATGTCACATAACATATCAGAATTGTTTGCATACAAATGTTCTTAAAATAGTAATGCCACTATAGGTCTTAGATCAATCTTAAGTACTTTAAAAGATTTCAAGTTATATATGCACTAACATTTTATGTATATGCATAGAAAACTGACAGTTTGAAACTCACTAATATTTTACATAGAAAACACTGCCTTATCAACTTGTCAAATAGAACCTAACCTCACACTGATCTGTTTAAACACTCAAGTCAGTTAATTATCACTAAGGGGAAAAGACACTAGCAAAACAGTATTATAGTGTTTATCACTCAAACTTTAGAATTTTTTTTATTCTCTAATGGTTTTCTTTAGCTGTCTCATGTGCTTTAAAAATTATGTACTGATGTGTTAGTTTCAAAGACTAAAAGTTTTCATATTTTATGACTTTCTTTTCTAGAGAAGATACGTAGGCTGAACTATGTAGAATTAAAAAGAAAAAATGGGCATCGAGGTAAAGAAAGAATGGCCAGAGTTGAAAGAAAAGGTGGAAAAAGAGAAAGAAAGCAATGATGATTTCAGTGGTGCTTCTTTGAGATTGAGTATTAAAAGAGAGGATATGAGGTGTGTGGTTCAGGGGCTAGCCAATTGCATAAGAGTGGAAAATGCTAGAATCATTGTAGGGATAGTGTAGGGATAGTGCATTATTGTAGAAACAGAGTAGAATGGAATGAAGGACCTGTGTGTGTCATGCTAGGTGAACTCTGCTTACCTGGTGGGATTGTGAAGCTAATGAATGAGCAGTTATTCACAAGTGTAGTTTGCAAGGTACTCTCTGTGTGAAGCTCATCTTAAATAGAGAGGTCTGTGTTCACCAGGATTCGACTTTTCGATATCCACTTGCTGCTTTACGCAAGAGCTTGCAAGTTATTCTAAGGTGTGCTGATAGTCCCTAGAGTGACATTAGAAAAGCAGGACTCTTGAAGGCTTAGGATATTGGCTATGAACTTTGAAGGCAAAACTGCATTTCAAGTAAGATCTGGGTGCAAGATCTCAGGCTCAATTTTTTTACTTGCAAAATGGAAACACAATGTAGTCCCTAAAATCATGGGATTGTAGTTTATGTGAAAGATCTTTATGAATCACAAAGCAGTGCACAATGTATAGTGATATTATAATGATAACAAAAAATCAGAACTATATTACCTGAGAGAATATTTGCTATGCATTTGTTTTTCTATCTCTTCCTCCCACTTCTCCTCCTTTTCTCCCTCTCCCTCTTCCTCCCTCCTCTTCCCCCCCACTTCCTCCCCCTCCTCCTTCTCCTCCTTTCTGTCCTCTTCACCTCCTCTTCCCTCTCCTGCTTCTCCCTGGCCCTCTCTCTCTCTCTGAGGAAATGAATGGAACAAAATAAATATTTCAATTTTATTTCATTTGAACACACTTCTCAGGGATAGCACATGAAAGTCCACTGGTTCAGATTGATACTATATGGAAGCTCTGTATTTATAATCTATCACCTTACATATGAGCAACACATTTTAAGATATGTAAAGATATTTATACATATACTGATGTAAAATCTGTTTAGAAGGTTATACACCAAAATGTTATCTGTAACTGTATCGGAATGGTGAAATTAGGGTAATTAAAAATTTCTTATTCTTGGTTTACTTGTTCATGTTTTCTAAATTGTCACTAATTACATATATACATATGCACATGCTCAATACCCACACATAAAAATCTCATACAGAAACTTTACCTTGGCAACAATATTTGCCTCACTTGTTAGGAAAAGGTTGACTAATACATATGCAAATACAGAATTTACTATTTTTTTAAACAATTTACTGGAAGACAAAATATGTGGCAGGAATTACTGATACCATGGGGTGCTGTATTATGCATAGTATGTAAAGGAGAGCTGTGTTGTACATGGATATGTTTTACTCATTCAGTGTACTACTTATTCATCCTGTATTACTCATTCTCCCAAGATAGTTTCTTTACTGTTCAATGGCAACAACTAAGGAACAGATTTGCAGGATAGTATTGATATCTCCTTGCTTGTTGAGTCACTAAAGGTTTTGATTTCTTTGGTTCTTCCCTGGAGCAGTTGGCCCTGCCATCTCCAGAGAATGACCTTTTTGAATACCATTTGCTTGTATTTGTTATTTTGCCCAACTTTAATCATGTAGTCTTAAATCACACAAATCCTGGAGAGAGACATGATAACCACTCGGTTGTAACCTGTGTATGATAGAATAAGTAAATTGCCAAAGTGCCATAGAAAGGAATGGAATAGGTAAGGAGTGTTTGGTTCTCTGCCTCTGTTATTTTCATCATTTCTTCTAATGACATTGCCACCAGAAACTTTGTTTATTTTATTTTATTTTACTTTTGGGGATGCTGGGGATCCACCCCAGGACCTCATGCATGCTAGGCAAGTGGAGTCACATGGAGTCACACCTCTAGCCTATCACCAGACATTTCAAATGAACAGAACAAACAGAACAGAAACAAACAACAAGAACAATCCAAACCCCCAAACCGAAAAGAAACAAAAAAACATAACAAAACAAAAACATGGTAAAAGAAAGCAGACAATGGGAGATGACCAAAACATAGTTAGGTGTGTGAAACTACACACAGTGTGATGGCCTCGGGTGTCATCAGTCTCTTTCAGTTGCCAGACTGGCCTTTGCCCATATTTTAGTGGGAAGTATGAAAAAATAAGAAACAAAATGATACTAGAGTTGACTTTTTGGGATGTAACCCTGGTAGGAAAGAAGGTTTCTGAGTGGTTTTGCAGAGAGTTGAGATTGGCTAACTGCCATATAAATTTGTATGCAGTTTTGAGAGAAGAGAGCCTTGCTTAATTTAATCAAAGCATTCTCATTTTGAATCACTAAGAAGGAGACAACTACCATGGAAATTTCAGATTTTGAACCTATTTTGAATCCCTGTGACGGATTCTGCCTGCACTATATTCTGACGCATCTTGATTCACAGACCTCAGGTATATGAATCCCATTTTAACTTACCTATCATCTCAACTAACTTTTTCTTTGGTAACAAGATATACAGTATCTCAAAAGAGTATTTGAGCTGAACTTTACATGCAACCTGCTTTGTTGTATTTTGTTTGGGTTTTTGCTTGTTTGTTTCTTTTGTAGTCTTGGGCACCACTCATGTGCATATAACACATTCCCATAAAACTCACATTTTGTATTTACAGAGAAATTTCTCCTGAGAGTTTAGGTCTTGTAAAACATTCTTGTTCTACAGCATGAACGAATTATTACACTCAAGGGCATTGGAAGTGAAGTGTACTGAAGAAAAGAATTTTTTCATTAAAATGCAGTTTATATTGATAAAACAGATTACTAGCATTTGATGAAATGTGAAACTTGGAGCTCCCCTATATCACTAAATTTCCAGTAGGTTTATTTTGGCAAGTGGAGCCAGTATATGTGTAATATATAGGGGACCAGCCATTATACCTGTTAGCCTTGCATTAGATTAAATTGTCTTTTGGTTGAATAGTTAAAGAAAAAAAAATATGGTATCTCTGCCTTGACAACCAAGCTGTGGTAACTAGGATTATTAGAAAATAAAAGCTGTTGTGTTATCAGTTTTGGCACAGTCATTTATCAATCAGTATTTTAAACATTGACAAGTGGTAATTTAATAGGGAATGACCCAGTTGGCAGGAAGTTCTAATGACAGATGATGCAAACTCATTTATCACTAAGGGGCTCTGCTAAGCTTCTTACCTTTCTCTGTATTACAGCTCATATTTTCCAAGTCTGGGATGTGAGAAGCCACAAAGGGCAAATCCTATGGCACCAAGCCCAAAAACCACTCCCAAGCAGAGAAGAATGTTAACACTTTAGGAGCCCACTCTTTTGAAAATGCTTATGAATGTTGATGTGTCTCAATATAAAACAGGTGAGATCTGTATGCCATTAGGAATGTAAGGGATCCTATCTACTTAGAATTTTATACAAATAGGTAGATAAAATTTTGAGTGAAGTACAGGAAGAGGTGTTTTAGAAATGATTAAGATTATGTAGAGGCATTCCAACTCTTTTGTTAGATTGATTCCCAGGTCTTTTTTGTTTTGTTTTTTTAGGCTATTGTGAATGGGATAGTTTTCCTGATTTCTTTTTCAGCTGATTTATCATTGGTGTATAAGACCACAGTTGATTTCTGGATGTTAATTTTGTATCCTGCTACTTGCTGAATTCATTTTTGGGTTCTGGAAGTTTGTTTTTTGAGTTTCTAATCACAGGATCGGAGATAGTTTGAGCTCTTCTTTTCCAATTCACATCCCTTTACTTTCTTTTTGCCTAATTGCTCTGAGGAGAGTTTCAAGGACTATGTTGTATAGAAGTGGTAGAAGAGGGCATCCCTGCCTTGCTCCAGTTTTTAGAGGTAATGCTTTCAGTTTTTATCCATTGAGGATGATGTTGGTTTTATAATGGGAAATCCACAATTTTTCAAATTACTTTCTCTTTTCAAGTACCTGTTCTCTGAATCCATTCATTCAGGTAATCAGTAAATCATTTCTTTTCATGGCTTCCAAGAGTTTGTCTTTAGTTTTCAGAAGTTCAAGTATAATGTTTTAACATGGATCTTGGGGGATTGATTTTGTTCAAGTTTTACTGAGCTTCTTGAATTTGAAGATTTGTGTTTTTGTTATTTTGTGAAATTTGGGATATTTTTTGTTCATTATTTCTTTGAATGTTGTATCAGCCCCAACCACTTTTCTTCTTGAACCCCAGTGACATAAATGTTACAACTTTTGTTATAGTCCATGTAGTCCACAGGCCCCTTTTTTTGTTGTTTTCTCTCTGTTGTTCATGTTAACCAATTTCTATTGTTCTTTCTTCAAGCTCAACTGATTCTTTCCTTTGTCTCCTCCACACTAAATTTCAGTTTATTCATTGTATATATTCCATATTTTAGTTCCAAAAGTTTGATTTGGTTCTTGTTTACTTTGTCCTTATTTTTTATTTTTTTGGCTGAAACATTGTTTCACTTATTTTGAATGTTTTTGTAATGGTTCCTTGAATTATGTTTATGTTAGCTGCTTTAAATCCTTGTTAGATCATTCTAACATCTGTGTAATCTCGGTTGGCATTTGATGATTATTTTTTCGCATTTAGTTAGAGATATCCTGGTTCTTGGTATGATGAGTGATTTCTCTTTGAAGCCTGGACATTTTGTTCTTACATATTAAACTCTGGGTCTTACTTAAAATGTTGTGTATTTTCTGGCTTCCTCTGTCCTGCTCTGGTGCTGCCTATTTACCCACGGTGTGGGTAGAAGTCAAGTCCAGCTCCCTCAGGCCTTCACTAGGTTTGGGGAATTATTCCTTTAGGGCTTAAGGAATCCCATTGAGGTAAGGTGAAAGTCCAGTGCCTTCTTGGGCTGAAAGTCCCAGTTCTCTATCTGTGCCTTTTTGACATTGTTGGGGACACAGGAAAAAACAAACAAACAAACAAACAAAAAACCCTTTTCAGCCAAGCAAGGTGAAAATTTGAGTTCTGTGCTAGACCTTTGCCTGCAGGGTTTTACTATGGTATTTGGCAGGAGTAGAGAAATTATTATATAGAAGTTTTCTATCTTGTTATGCTGCCCCTTATCCACTCCTTTGGACACAGAGAATAGGTTTTTCTTGGGACTGTTCTTTGGCTGTGTCCATTGGCACTTCCAGGTTGCTGGTTTCTCTAGTGTCTAGATATTCAGGGATGAATCAATTCAAAAAGAAAACCCAAGGAACACACCACTCTGTCGTTGCTGAGGTCCTGTTTCCTTAGTGCATCTGCCTTGGCCTCTCCACCTCTCAGAGTCTGCCTATGTTGTATATACAGTGCTCTGTATATAAAAAAGAACATCTGTATTATTTTCCCCAAACACATTCTATATTAGGAGATTTTGACATTTATGGCTCAAAATATAGAGAAGTTCTAGATTGGCTTTATATGTTATATTGCTTAATTACTCTGCACTGGAAAGTCCTGTGCAACAATCATAAGGATTATTCTTTTTATTGTGATATTAAAATATACCAATGGAATATTAATAATCTCAGGATAAGGAAATGATTGGGCTATTCTTTATTTAAATGTAATTAACAAATAGTAAACTTTTCATACATAGATCTCTTTAAGATTGAAAGTTTATTTACAACCAGAGTAAAATATTTTCCTTCTTACTGATGAACATTTGGATGGCTTAGAAAATATGCTTCATTTTTGTTTTGCTTTCTGATACTTATCATTCTGAAAACATTTCATTGTTTTTAAAGAATTCAGGGCATCTGAACTGTGTCTTTTTAGATTTTCAGTAGAGTGAGTAGAGACTATAGGAGAGTAGTTACTCTGTTAAGTTTTCTATAGTAGGGATCCAGCTGTGTGTCACCCTGGGAATGGTCAGTGGAGAGAGAAAGAGAGAACATTTCCAAAGACAGCAGCCACTTGCCTGTCCAGAGAATGAAACCACCAAGTTCCAGAGATATAGGGAATTTCTGTCAAAGCAGAAATTTGTATGAGACTGGCCAGGTGCAGTTGTATGGCTTCCTAGTATCAGTTCTCAGAACAGGTGGGTCCACCCAGATTCACATAAGACCTGTCAGAAGCAGTCAGTCTTGGGATAGGGTCTGCAGAACCAAATGAAAAAATCACCATTCCCCCGTCCCCCAATCATATGAATTTTAGGGTCTGCTCATTACTACAGCCCTATCTGGAAATGAGTTAAGGCCAAAGATCCATGGGAAAAACCCTGATGGATGGACTGGTTAAACAGATGTGAGCCTGGTAAAAGAAGGATACAGGAGAAACAGCAGGTAGAATGGTTGTAGCCAGAGCTTCTCGGTGTGGGAGAGGAAGCTTCCTTCCAGATCCTTATTCACTTCATAGATGCCACTTAGCTGAGCTTTAAGTGGTTCTGGGTCTGACATGTTCTCAGTACCAAACTACAGATGAACAAGGCCAGAGACAGCACAAATTCATGCCCAGAATCAATTTGGCACATCAGTGGACTGAGGTAGAGAAACTACCCTTGGAGGATTTTGTTTTGTTTTTATAATTTCTTATATAGTTCTAAAGCCAAAAGACAAGTGGGAATTTTAGGGAATTTTCTTCATGTAGGAAATAATTCCCTTGAGAATTGAAGCAATAATGTTTTTTTTTTCCCAATAATTTGGGTGTACTGGAAAGATCCCCAAGTGAGAATCAGAGTTTTAAGATGGGGTGACCTAGAGGGAGTTTACAGGCAAGTGTCCCTAGCTCAGTAAGTAGGATGGAAGTGAGCATATCAATCTTGCTGTCTCACAGGATTGTTTTGATGGGAAGTAAGTTGAAAACAAATTGTAAAGTGCTATGTACTTTTCAAAATGTAGTAGTTCATTGTACATTCACACAAGTATAGATGCTTCTTTTATGTCTAATTTTCTCTTCTGCAATGTAGAGAAAAATAACCCTTTCTTAGTAGGAAAATTAATGCAGTAGAATGAGTCCATGGATATTGGGAGAATCTATACTGGAGTTTTAATTAGACCTAAATGAACATTGGTAGAATTTTTGGACAGTGACAAAAATAAGTTTTTGATATTTTCAAATTATCCATATATATACATATTCTTTCCACTAATTGAGTGTCAGCATTTCAGGGTTTTAATTTTTTCTTTTTCTTAGGAGCTATAAATACCACTGGCTGATAATGATGTCCTTACAACTAAGAGGGTACTTAGAAAAGTGACTGTAGTCTTCACTAAGTAGTCTTCACTGCAACAGCGTGACTGGAATTCTAAACATTGCTAAGTAAGTGGGGTTTGTCAGCTCTGCATCTAAGTCTTTTGCTTCTGCCAATCACCAATCAACTGCCTCATTAGAATGTAAGCTCCATGTGGGATGCTGAGAAGGCAGTTCACAAGTATTCATTGCATGGGTTGTGAATGATATCCTTTGGCTGAGTCAGGCTCACATGATAGTGCTCCCTTTTGGGCTCCAGAAGCCCAAGAATTTAGTTATATTGTATTCTTCACGTTTCCCATCAGGAAACAAAGGGGCAGCTAGTTCTGTAATACACTGGTCTGTGTTAGCCTGTTAGGGCTGTGGTTGGACCAATCAAATACATTATGTTAGGAGTTTCTACATTTAGCCTCACAGTAAATGGGTATCACTCAGTACATATTAACTGTTCTCATCATTGTTATCATCCAAATATTTCCTGCTGTCATTGGTTTTCAGAAGTATTCCATAGAACCATTGGGACTCTAAAAATTCCCTAGGTAGATGGTGAAGGGGACAGGGGACATTGGTGGGAGGAAGGGAGATAGATAGAGAAAGCAAACTCCATACTCTCAGGTTTCCCCCAGACTTTTTAACCAAATAAGATGGTGAAGGGGACAGGGGAAATCGGTGGGAAGAAGAGAGATAGATAGAGAAAGCAAACTCCATACCCTCAGGTTTCCCCCTGACTTTTCAACCAAATAAACTGTGCTTTTATCTCCTTTATATTTTTGTATATGTGGCAGATTTTATTTTTGAAAAGACTCTACTTCTTCAACTTTTTTTTTCAAAAGAAACAATAAGCAATGTGTAAGCAATGTGTTAGTATGAGATGACCATAACTCTTGTAAGGGTGCAAATGATAGTGACAAGGAAAAGAAGACAAAAGTAACTGACCACATTTCAGAGTATATTGTTAAGCTGGAAATTCATATGATCTTTAAAATGAGCATGCTGCTCACTGGAGCCAGCGTGTCCAATAGTGCACATGTCATGTCCTATCATACCAACCTCAGTGTCTGTTAGAAAGAGGACACTAGTTAGTGGGTAGAGTAAAGCCAAAGCACTCACCATCTGACCTGGATCAGTCACTGAGTTCCAGGGGCCTTCATGTCCTCAGCTATAAAATGTCAAAAAGCATACCATTCACAATTATGAAGACTAAAGAAACGTATACCTAGTATAGTAAAAAACGTAGTATTTTTTAGTCCTCAGTATATACACATGCATACATACTCTACATTTAACATGTAGGTACTATTAGATGACATCAATAGGACATTTCACAAATTTTCTCATAATAGCCTTATAACTAGGATGGTCAGTTAGATTCCTAATTAGTTGATCATCTTTCATGAATGGATATGTTCTTGTGAATTCCTTTTAGCCTAAATGGAGACTGCAGATTGTTACAGGAAAGCACAGATATGAATTTAGACAAACTTTATGTAAAGCCAAGCTTTGCCATTTATCAGACTCTTAAGCCAGTCACTTCAGTTGTTTAAGGCTCTTTATCCTCATCTATGAACTAGGCGAGGATTGTATTATAGGAAACACCATGAGGTGTTGACCAAGATGCTTCACACATGATCATTTCTAAAGAATTTTTCTTTTATTTCACTCTGATGGATGGCATAAATAGAAACCCAAAGCAAGTATCCTACAATTTTGAATGACACAGATCAAAGGATGATCAAAAGAATAATGTGTGATACACATGAAGTTTCAGCATTTCCTTCACCAATCAGGTAGTGGGCTAAAATGTACAAAATGTATTTGAAAGAATGTTAACTCTCACATTTCAAAAGGGAAATATATATTTGTAAACAAACTTCTTAACACACTTAAAGAGTCTAGTGGTACTTAACCTGGAGAAGGAGAATTCTGTGGGGAGCAAAACAGCTGTATTTACATTATAAAACCATTGAACTTTGGAGTTAAAAGATTGTTTTGTGCAAGTGTGAGTACATTTGTGTTGTGTTTTTCCCCTCAGGAAAACATGGGAAGCACAGTACAATGATATTGGTTCAGTAGAAATATATCTCTCTAATAATTAGATACATTTGCCAATGAAGTAGTGTGACAGTATGTGTGTGTGTGTGTGTGTGTGTGTGTGTGTGTGTATGTGTGTGTGTGTGTAAGAAATAAAAGAAATTTTATCAAATTTGTTTTATAATTCTGATCAAGTTGCATGAATTCTTGTGCAGAAATGGCTAAGGGACAAAGGACTCATGGGATTCTAAAGTGGTGGAAATGTCACATTTCACCTGACTTGACATCTCCTTTATAAAACCTTGGAAAATAGTTTTGAGCTCCCCTGTTGCAAATATTTTTTTACACCATTTTATAGGAAAAGGTTTAAATGGACGTGAATTCATCAATCAGTAGATGGAATATGTAGTCAAGTCTTTTTAAGAGATTCCTGAATGGATGAGATATTGGGTGTGGTTAATTTCTAAGTTCATGTTTAATGAAGTCTTTTATTGTGTATGTATATAACTCGGTCAACACAACATGTAAACAGAAATTAGTAAGATTAATACTTGATAATGTCTTTAATAAGTTTGGGATACACTGATAACATTGAATATTATCTCCAGATGGGTAATTTAGAGGAAGAATTTTAGGAACATCCTATATGAGGAATAATATTGGAGTCTCAATGGTTTCTGTAGCCCCAGTTCAATTTAATTATTAATTCAATAAAAGGCAGAGTGATTTTCTGATGTGTATTACTTAAAAGAATCAAGAAAAAAAATAGCTTTTCTTTTGTTATCCTAGAGTTACTTAGGACCTTGCTGTGAACCAAGTTTTATTTAATCTTCCTCACTTGAGTGGCATACACAGGCAGGAAAACTTGGTGAGTCATTTGAATAATCCAGCTAGTGGAACTGTGAATATTTTTGGGAATGGTGGAAAGGTTAAATGCTTTGAAACACGTGTATTCTGAAGGGAGTGCTGAGCTGCAGCTCTCTAATTTCACTGAGAGCAGAACTTGGGCCAAAAGTACTAGCTGTGTTTTATAGGGCTTAATACACTCCCATTTCAAGGTGATTGCCAGTTATTATGTGATCATGAGAAGATCGACTTTAATTTCAGTGAGCATTAGCGTCATCAGCAACAAGCTTTTTTTTTTTTTTTTTTTTTTTTGGCATGTGATGTGCCAGGTGCTGTAAAAAATGTTACACTAGTATTCCGCTTGCTCTCTACACACTTAACATGTTAAGACTGATACAGGCTGTTGTAGATATAAGCAGATCTGAAAGGTAAAGTGATTAATAACAGCAGCTCGAGTCATGCCTTACATTTATGTACCACGTTCTGGTTTACAAAGCTCCTAAGAGAGCAGAACATTCCTCCCAGGAAGGTGATGGATCCTATGAGGCAGAAATGTTTCTGGTACTGGTTTCCCTGAAGGGAATTGAGCCTGTATTTCTACTGGAGAATCCTAAGATGCAGCTTAAAAAGACGTGATCACAGCAACGTGCCCCCAACCAGAGAGAAAATTCTAACTGGAAATAAGGAGCTAGATCATTTTGCTGAGTTTTGATGTGGAAAAGGCTCAGGGAAGATCAAGGTATGGGATATATGGAAGATTTAATGAAGCATATAATGTGGAAAGAAGGAGAGACATATACTTAGGCCTCGAAATGGAGCCTGCCAAGTTTATTCAGGTGTCCAGTGCATTATCAATAGTGAAAAGAAGTGAACCGACATTTCCCTGCTGGATGCCTGCCTTTCCTGGTACTCCAGGCCCTACATTACTCTGAAGAGAAAGAAACCTTGACTCTTTCTGTCTTGATTATAAGTATTTGCTTCACTTCTCCTTAATGTTTTTCTTCTGTCTTCCTACTAGAGTCTAGAGTCATATTCTTGCTTCTTATCTTCTATTTACTGCCATTTTTTTAAAAACACTGTTTAGGATTATCTTCTTTTAAAAAGTCTGTTTTGAATAATGTCACTTACATTAGAGAACTGGATCCTTTATTTTGTATAATATGTTGTGGTGAGATACTGCCTTTAATTTATTCCATACTTCCATTGGTTACTTTTACTGCTGACCTAGACCAACATAAAGGGGAAGCTTTTAAATTAAATATAGAGCCATAATTGTGTATGCATATGTCATGTATATGCATGTCCACTGTCAATTGATTTGTATGTATTCAATCATTTGGTTATAAGGCTCTTAAACATGGAGACTCTGTCTTTAATTCCTTTCCACAGCTTATAGCACCAGCACTACTTTTTATGGTTGATTTTTAATAAATTATTAGTGGGTAGGCAGTGCTGAAAACATTGGAAAGGGGAATCTGTGTGGCTCTGTAGCACCACCAGAAAGCTTGGTTTAGACCTCAGCTTGTGTCATTTTTTTAAGGACAATTAGTGTGTCATTTGTGCTTAGTATCTAGCTATATTGTTTATTGTTATTTACCTGAAGGAATAAATTCATTGGCTGAGAAAGTTGGGATTGCATTTTGACTCCTTCATTTTAAAATAACTATTCAGAATAATTATCATAGACATGATTAGATTGAACCTGGGTGGAATCGGTGTCCCTCTATGTCCTTCATTCACATTGTTAAGTTATGTCAGCACATCAACAAGATGAGGTTCATCACTTTGGAAATTGACATGGAAATATTGGGTGTGGTTTATATATTTATTACATAATTCTTCAAAAGCCTGGCTTGTACCCTTCCCTGAAAAATATTGATGTTTTGGTCATGAGCCTTGCTTATGGAACACCTCAGAATAAACTTGGAACTGGAAGGTCCGCCTAGAAACTCATTGTCAATTCAGCGTGAAGAAGCTTACATAACACCTCTGCAGCCAGGTCTGTCTTGCATTAGTGCTACTGAAGCCTCCCTCTCAGGAGTGCTGTAGTCTCTCACCAGAGGAGAAGAAGGAAACTAAGGTGCAGACGGACAGGGTATGCAGATGACAAAGCAAGTCTTCAAACAGCACAGAGGACTTAGAGATGCTTGAGAGAAAACTAGATGAATCTTGAAATACGAGCTTCAGTGTAAACATCCCCAAAGACCAAGTGGATGAAATTGAAGGAAAAGATGAGAAACTTGGAAGAGGCAGCCAGACAAATTTGAAACAAGTGTTTCTTTGACTGGAGGGGCAAGCATAAAGTGGTTTAAAAGCATTTCTGAGGAAGCCAGATATGTCAAAATCAAAGATTCTTGACAGAAGACTTAAATGGGAGGTGGGGCATTTTTAAAGCCAGGCATTGGAAAAAGAAGGAAGTTGCACTCATCACCATATTGAGAATATTCAGCACCCATACTGTGGCAGTGGTTGTGTATGGATATGACTGACACCAGAATTCTGCTCTTTCTTTCTACCCCCACCCCAAATAACTGCAAGAATTTTGAATAGGTTTGAAAAAAATGCCTGAGTTGGAGCATCAAAATTAGGCAGACACCCAGGGGACAAGAAACCACAGAGACAGTTAAGCAGAGAGATGGTGATGAAGTGAAAACCTCTGCTGAGTGGGCAGGCGCTGCTGTGGCTGAACCTGTCAACTCGTAATGGAACAGGAGTCAAGTGTTTCTTTGGTTGAAGAAGAACAGAGGTCAAGTGAAGAGGATCTGTAGAAGGACAAGGGCTGATGGGTGAGGATAAATATTTTTGAAATGTTTTAAGTAGCAAGTAATTGGGTCGTGGAATTCAAAGTAAATGTATTAGAGGATAGTACATAGCAGCATGAGGGAAAATGGAGGAAAACCTGGATTTAGGAATGATTGCACTAGAAATTTTAAGTTACATATGGATTTTCCAAGTATATAAGCCTAAAATAACAACATGATGTGTTTACTTATCAGCTCACATTTAAAAGCATATAAAGGTTAATGAATCTTCCTACGACAAAAATAATACAACTTTCGATGTTGACTTTGTTGGAAATTATAGAGACGATGATCTGCATGAATCTGTATGAACAAATCTGATTTTGAGGTCATTTATTTCTCTGCAAAGAAATTTATCATTCTCTGCATATCGCTTCATTTTGGCCAGTAATAAGTCCAACTCAGTCACTGTGCTGCTGTGGAATGTTTCAAGCTGAAATGTGCATTGGAATCTGTTTGTTTGCAGCAGATGATTTGACTAAGCTTTGATGCGCAGTCACTCTCTGACATTTGTGTATTTCAGCAGTGAACAATGTAAACTCATTTTCTGAGCACTTTGATTACTTGCACATAGCAGTGCTCATGGCATGTGACAGAGAAGAGCACTCTATCCACTAATCAGATAGATATGCTTCAAGCGTATTTACACAAAATAATGAAAACAGCTGTTAGATACCTTTAAACTTGAGTGTGTTTTGTTATTAATCTACTAGCCTGTACACATGACACTATAATTCTTCACTCACTCAAGTTGCCTTTAATGACATAGTAATAAAACTGAGAGGGATGAAAGTAATGGAATTGTAGAATGTAATGCCTCAATTGTTCTACAGTGTCTTCCTTTTTGCCAAAATAAACCACAATTAGGTCCATATGGTGTTTTGAAGTTTTCAAGCAATGACCCTAATAAAAAGTAATGAATTTCTGACAAAAGAAAGCATGGCTCTCTTTTAAGCGGTATCTTCACTATTGATCTAGATATGATTGCAGTCTGATATGCTAATAGAAGAAGAAAGGTTCAGTGTACTTGGTATCAATACTTTCATTTGTGGTTTATCTTACTCATAAGAAATTGAGGTTTGAAAGGTAGAACTATTATAATCCATTAGTTCTGACTCCCTTGTTTTAAAGACCTGTTATTTAAAGCAATGAAATAGATATTGTTTAAGAGTGGGAAATTTCAGAAATCTATAATAAAGGAGTTCATCATGTAGAAAAGGTGGGAAGAACTTGTTTCAGTGAATATCCTGTTCCTGTATATATTTGGCTTCTGAAGTCCTAGTTTTGTTTGTGTAGGATTTTAATTTATTTCTAGGTGCACCAAAGGAGAGTGGCCTTCTATTCCAATTACACCTGCCTCATATTCAAGCTGTATGTCTAACTGCAGTATTGAAATTCTTTGCTTGGAATTTTAAAAATAATGTCAGGATAGGCAAACTCTTTAAAATAGCCTTAATGTTATGAAAGCATTATAGGTCACCTATAGTCTTAAAAACAGATTATATGGATTTAATAGATGAAATTTTTAAAATACATTATAAAACCATAAAGTGAATAATAGATTATGGGTATAATAGCTCTACTTGTGAAAGTGGAAGACTAGGAAATTAAGGAAGATGTACAAGGAAGAGGAACCAAGATCCTTTGGACCAGGAATACCTGGCTTTGAGTCTGTGCTCAGCAACATACCAGCATTACTCTATGTTTCATGCACTTTTCTGAGTCTTTGTTTTTTCATCTAAGAGAGGATTATTGTACAGATTAAAACAATGTGCACAATGTATCTAACAGACTGCCTGGCAGATAGGAGGTGCTCAATAAATATAATTTAATATTGCTAGTTATTAGTATTGACTCCAATACTTAGTGTGCTTTGTGTGTGAGAACACACGTGCACATTTGCATGAGTTGGTGTCGAATTCAGACAATTCAGAACATGTTTACTAAGGCTCTGTTTTGTGTCTGTTGTGTGAAAAACAAAATACTAAATAATGGTCTTTTTAAGATGCTGTAATCTAATGCACCTATAAAAGTTAGACTACAGAAGATAGATGCAGAAATTCAAAAGGAAGGTGAGATTGACTAAACGTGTGTGGGGCATGGAAATGCTAGATGAAGAAGGATTGGGGAGGAAGAGGAAAGCCAATGGCTGTACTGGGATTTGAATAGCAAAGGGTAACTTTGGAGAGAATGATGTTAGTGGTGTGAGAAATGCACATGCCCAGTGCCATTGGATGGCTGTGGGGTGTTCGCTCCAAATTGAAAAAAATGAGTAAGATGTGATCCTCCCGGCTAGGGCCAAAAATTACCCCCAAAATATGAGACTGAGCCTGACCACCCTACTTTGTCATGTGCAACCAGTTCACTTTGCAAGGGACAACCTTATTTCTCAAAATTGTGATTAATCCAAAGACATTTTATTTGTTGTTTATTTGCTTAAGTATAAAATTTTTGAATCAATACGGTGAATGCATGAATGACAAATAGATTTGCAAAATATTTTCCTATTAAAATAAATGTCCAGAATGTAAGTTTCAACCTACTCTCTCACTAACTTATCCCAAATTCCAAATTAGTAAACCCTGAATTTGTGATGTTTAACTGTTGGTTTAATGGTTAAAAAAAAATGAGAAATTATTTGCAAAACTCTTCTCACTTCTTTAATATTAGCTTAATGTTAAAAACATGGAATCACATTTACATTTCATGTATAACTCATTGTATAATTGATAAAAAGTTAGGACTTTATAATCATCAAGTTGTTTTCTCATTGAGATGTTAATTATAATTAAAATCTTCACCATTTCTTGCTAACATTTTAGGATATATTCCAGAGATTATGAATGTGCTCTTGACATAGGAAACATCCTTTAAAACTAGTTCAAAAATTGGTCATGCCTTTTCAAATAAAAATAATTACATTGCATTCCAAAGAAATATCTTGCATGTAAATGTGTGTATATTTACCATTTCAAAGATTGGTGGAGCATAGTTTCTGGGCCAGCAATTGGGTAGGATACTGGATAAAAGATGGTGTCAACTGGAATGACTGACAGTGAAATACACACACTTAACAAATATCCACATACATATTGTTTCCCTTGTTGTACTCTATTAACATTCTTTGCCATTAACTTTTCTTTTTTCTAATTTAGTTATTTATTTGGAAGTTCCTCACTTAATCATGAAGCCCCTTCCAGAAACAATTAGACTACCACTTTCTGGGGCAGTGGCTTTGCAAATGTCAACCTCTAGTGAGACATTTTATCTTAAAATTTGTTACTTTTTATTAATGTCCCTGAATTTTTAAGAATATTTTGCTCCTTTGTTCACGTCTAGTTCCTTCATGTCAAGATTATTTGTAGACATCTTCACTATAGCCAGGCAATTTCTTGTTGTTCTTCACTATATGTGTTATTCTTTCATCTTCTACCTTTGAAAAAAGTCATTCCAAACACCAAGAGCTCTTTTAAGGTAGTTTAGTCAATAAAAGTGGTCCTCTAAAACAGAATTTCAGAATCCTGTTAATTCATTATGACTGACAAGCATTCTTATTGGTTTCTCCATGTCATCAGTGTTGAATGTTGTTAAGAAAATAACCGATCAGCTGTTTTTTTCCACCTTATTAATTACTTAATATTTTTGGATTGCTCTCACAAATAATTTTTCTTGACTTAAAATACAGTAGCCCTATTAGAATAAGAGTTTTACATTAATTATTCTTGGTGGTTTCCTTCCAGTATTCAGTGTTTCATTTGGTATGTGTATCAAAAGTGTTTAAATATATATTTATTTTATATATATTTAACTAGTCTTTTATTTATGAAAAGTCTCCTTTAAGTACCATAAAACCCTATGATTTTATAGGGTTCCCATTAAGAATTTGGGTAATCTATGAGAGGATAAAATTAGGATTCTCTGCCAGGATTGAATTTAATTAGAAATTACTGTCTTAAGACTGCTTTGATTCCCTGAACACCCACTGTTTTCCAACAGTTCACAATGACTAAAACCACTTTGTTAATTTCATGAAAGTATGAACTCACTTCTTTTGTTAGATTGATTTAAAAAAATAGTTTTATTGGGATAAATAAGTAGATAATAAACTGTACATAAAGTATACAATTTGGTAATACAATTTTGTATACACCTGGGAACTATCTCCACAGTCAACGTAGTGAACATAGCCACCACTCCAGAAGCTTCCTTGTGTTGCTTATGATCTCTCTTGTCACCACTTACCACCTACCCCATCCTCCTCTCAGGCACCACTGAGAAGCTTAAATAGGCCCAAATTAGTATTCTTTAATTTTACATAAATGGAAGTATACAGTATACTCTTTTATCTGTCTCCTTTCACTTCTTTCATTCAGCATAATTATTTTATATCTACACTTGTTGTGTGTTCTGCTGTTCATTTTCTTTATTGCAATTAGTATGCCATTGTAGCAGCACAACAGCATTTGTTATGAACTTGTTAATGAGCATTTGAGTCATTTTAGTTTGAGGATATTAAAAATTATGTTATTATGAGCATTTGTATGCAGGCCTTTTACATATGTTTTCATTCTACTTGGGTAAAATCATAGGCATAGAATACTTGGGTCATAAGATATATGTTTATATTGTAAAGACATTATCAATGTTTTTAAAAGCTGTTGTACCATTTTGCATTCCTATATGGAGTTCTAGTTTCTCCACATCCTTATCAGCACTTGAGAAGGTTAGTCTTTTTAAATTTTAGACAGGTGTGTGTAATATTTTTTTTACTCTGTGTCTTGTCTTTAATATTGATTTTTGAAGAGCAGAAGGTCTTCACTTTGTTGACTTTCAATTAATTCATTATTTTCTTTAATACATCTGATTTTTGGTATTGTGTCTAAGAGATCTTTACCTAATTTAAGGCCATAAAATTTTATCCTAGATTTTTTTCTAGAAGTTTTAAACAGACGTCTTATATTAGGTTTATGATCCCACTTAAATAGAATTTTATATATGGTGGGATGTACAGATCCACATTTATTTATTTATTTATTTGCATATATCTATTGAATTCTAATACCATTTGTTGAAAAAATCTATACTTTATCTGCTCACTTGCCTTTAGAAATTTGTTTAAACCAATAGGCCATATATTGTGGATCTATTTCTTAACTCTTTATTCTATTAAATGTATTCATATATCTATCTTGATGACATTGCCACATTTATGAATATTCTATGTATAATAATAAGTCTAGAAGTTAGGGTAGAGTCCTTAAAGTTTTTTTTTCCCAAAATAATATTGATTATTTAAAACCCTTTCCATTTCAGACAGATTTTTAAATATGCTTGTCAGTTTTTGAAAAAATATTAAATACCCACTGAGATTCTGAAAGGGATCACTTTTTTTTTCTTTTTTTATTAATTTTTATTGTTGGTTGTTCAAAACATTATAGTTCTTGATATATCATATTTCACACTTTGATTCATGTGGGATATGAACTCCCATTTTTACCCCGTATACAGATTGCAGAATCACATCAGTTACACATCCATTGCTTTACATATTGCCATACTAGTGTCTGTTGTATTCTGCTGCCTTTCCTATCCTCTACTATCCCCCCTCCCCCCTCCCGTCCCCTCTTCTCTCTCTACCCCCTCTACTGTAATTCATTTCTCCCCCTTATATTTTTTTTTCCTTTCCCCTCACTTCCTCTTGTATGTAATTTTGTATACCCCTGAGGGTCTCCTTCCATTTCCATGCAATTTCCCTTCTATCTCCCTTTCCCTCCCACCTCTCATCCCTGTTTAATGTTAATCTTCTTCTCATGCTTTTCGTCCCTACTCTGTTCTTAGTTACTCTCCTTATATCAAAGAAGACATTTGGCATTTGTTTTTAAGTGATTGGCTAGCTTCACTTAGCATAATCTGCTCTAATGCCATCCATTTCCCTGCAAATTCTATGATTTTGTCATTTTTTAATGCAGAGTAATACTCCATTGTGTATAAATGCCACATTTTTTTTATCCATTCGTCTATTGAAGGGCATCTAGGTTGGTTCCACAGTCTTGCTATTGTGAATTGTGCTGCTATGAACATGGATGTAGCAGTGTCCCTGTAGTATGCTCTTTTTAGGTCTTTAGGAAATAGACCGAGAAGGGGAATAGCTGTGTCAAATGGTGGTTCCATTCCCAGCTTTCCAAGAAATCTCCATACTGCTTTCCAAATTGGCCGCACCAATTTGCAGTCCCACCAGCAAAGTACAAATGAACTGAAAGGGATCACTTTGAATCAACAGGTCAATTTAAGATACTTGAGATTATCAATATTCTTATGACTCATGAATATGTCTTTCCATTAAGATATTCATTAATTCCTCTTAGCATTGTTGTGTAGTCTTCAGTATATAGGTCTGACATATATTCTATCTAGTTTGTCCCTAAGTATTTTTTTATGCTTTCAGTTTCTGAATGTTCATTGATAGAAAAATACAATTAACTTTGTATTTTGGACTTATACCCAACAGTCTTCATGCTATTTATATATTTATTTTTAATTTTTATTGTCTCTTTTTAGTCATACATGGCAGTAGAATTCATTTTGATATAATTATATAAGCATGGGCTATATCTTATTTTAATTTGGACTCTATTCTTGTGGATGTATATGATGGCAGGATTTATTATGATGTATTCATATATGTACATAGGAAAATTATTTCGGATTCATTTCACTATTATTCCTTTTCCTGTCTCCCTCCCTTTCCTTCATTCCTCTTTTCTAGTCTACTGAATATCTATTCTTCCCCTCTCCCTCTTATAGGCAAAAACATTCAATTTTTGGCTTTTGGGAACTGGCTTATTTCACTTAGCATGATAGTTTCTAAATTCATCCACTTACTGGTAAGTGTCATAAAGTCATTCTTCTTAAAAGTAATGTTAAAAGTAACTTTTTTAGTAAATTTTATCATTTTCTTCTTACTCAATAATTCCACCCATAAATAAAGACATTTGCTATTCAGTATCAGTGCCTTTCATTTATTTTTTCCTTCTTGATGCATCGGATAGATCCTCCAATATATTGTTGAGTAGAAGTGGTATGTTTTTTCCTTATTCTGATATTAGTGGGAAAGTACTTGGTCTTTTACCATAGTCTTAGATTTTTTTTTTACTTGCCTTATCAGATTAAGGAAATTCCCTTTTATTCCCAATATGCTGAGAGTTTCATCAAGAATAGACATTGGATCTTCAAGTCCTTTTTCTGTATCTAGATATAATCTTACATTAGTTTGTTAATCTATGAATATGATGAATTACATTGATTGCTTTGTGACTGTTAACTGTATTTTCATTCCCAATATAAATCATACTTTGTCATAATTTATAATCATTTTTATATATTAGACTTAATATGCTAAACTTTTGTAAAAAACTTTTGCTTCTCCTTGTCAATAACTTTATTTTTTATTACTGTCTGTTAAGTTTTGGTAGCAGAGAAATGCTGGCCACATAGAAGGATTTGGGAAGTAATCTCTTCAATTTTGTGGAAGAGTTTCTGCAGAATTATCTTCTAATTGTTCTTGTCAGGTCTTTTGATCACACTGGTTAAAAATAAATAAATAAATAAAAACTGTCTAAATCAGTAAATTAGCATTTTCCTTGGAAATCTGTATAGTAAGGTAAAATTAGCCCCATGAATTTAGAGGGTCCTTAATTAAAACCCAAGATTTACAGCTTTCCATGGGTACCCTCTGGTAACTTACCTTCCCTGAATCGAGGGTCTTACCTGTAAAATGGAATTGTTATGTTCATACTACTATGTTGTGAGAGTTTAAATGAAATGACATTTATGAAATTATTGGTACATAGAAGACTTTCAACCAATCCTTTCTTTATCTCCATTCCCACCCACCCTGCCGTTTCTATTTTCTTGCTTCCCTCTAATCAAAATGCTTAGAACGGAAAGTTGACCAGCAGGAAGAGAAACAGAGAAAGTAAATTGTTCTTTAACCCCATCTCTGCTATAGTTCTTGATAGCATCATGAAAATCAATAAGCTGGTATACTTATTCAGGCATTTTTTAGCAGAGATGTTCAGGGATTTGGTTTCTTCCCAAATGCATATGATGCTCCATAAATAATTTACAATGGAGCCACAAATTACATGGGAAATTGGGTTCTAAAATCAATGAATTGGAGTTGAAAATCTCATGGTCTTTAAATTAGTTTTGAAAAATCCAATTGGAAGGTATTGTAACAGAAGCTGCTTTATACTACCTTGTGTGCCATAAAGCTACAAAAACTGGTTGTTTTCTTTCAGTGTTGGATTTCCCCCCCCATGGGTTATCTGAAGATGTAGCTGTCTTGAGTTTAGAATTGGTGTCATATTTATTAAATGCTGGGGTCCTACTAAAGGTTTGACTGAATATGAGGCTACTGAGAACTGAGACACCCTCTCTATCAGAGCAATAGCGAATTCACGTCCCCATTTATTCGGATATAAAGTAATGTGGGGTAAAATGAGTAATGGGACTGTTTTCACTACCTACATTTTTAATTTTCCCACTTGTGTAACATGTGTAGTTGAATTTGATAATTTAATTAAAGTTTTAAGCTAGTTCACTTTTAGATTCTCTGGAAAGAAATGCTACTACTACTTCTTCGTCTTATCTGCTAAGGTAAGTAATGGTCAAAATGAAAGCCCGTATGTACAACACTGACATTTAGTACTCCAGCTGAAGTCATGAACTGACCAAAGCACACTTTTCCAGAGAACCTAGTGGTGCTTTTGCCTGCTAGTCAACCCACTATACAAGGCATCCAGTATCAACAAATAGGATTATGGTGCTCACATAATAAAACCAATTTTTAGTGCATGTTCTGGAATAGGAGTTGGCAAACAATGGCCAAGAGCTAGTTAGCTACCTATTTTTGTTTTGTTTTGTTTTTGGTACCAGGGAGTGAAATCAGGGGTACTTGACCACTGAGCCACATTCCCAGCCCTATTTTGTATTTTATTTAGAGACAGGGTCTCACTGAGTTGCTTAGTGCCTTACCTTTGCTGACCCGGGCTTTAAACTCATGATCTCTTGTCTCAGCCCCCCGAGCCACTGGGATTACAGGCCTATGCCACTGAACCCAGCTAGCTACCTGTTTTTTTTTAAAATAACATTTTACTTATGGAGCAAAGCCACACCCATTTATTTTTGTACAAATGTCAATAAATGTTTTTATACTACAAAACAGAGTAGGATTTACAATGGAAATTCTATGGTTTACAAGTCTAAAATATTAATAATCTAATTCTTTACAGAAAAAGTTTGCTGAACCCTGTCCTCAACTTTATGTTTTAGAGCAGAATCTCAAAGAGTAGACAAATGACCACAGAGATTAAAATTCACCAAGAGGACTGTTAAAAATGTAGATTCTGGGAGGCTACCAGAATCAGTGGGTCTGAATCTCTTGAAATGAGATCTGAGAATATTCACATTTAACATACAACCTTTGTGATTTTTAATGCATACTAAAGTTTTAATACCATTGGTTTAGTCAAGTGGAAAATTGACGTGAAAGCCATACCATTTCTAAATGACATGGTGACTACAAATAAACTAGTATTATCTAGAAAATAGGGTTTCAAGAGGAGAAACTATGTGTTTGCTCTTTCTGTTTCACAATTTAATTTTTTTGGAAAAACATTATGTTATTTTCATATAGGCAGCCACCATTTAGTTGGGAGAGACATGAAATGTTTGTGCAACATTAAAATGATGAAATCAGAGGACTAGCTATAAATTCTAAGGAAGAGTTGACCTTTGTGCACAAAGGGGGTTCTGATTCATTACTGAATCTTGAACCATATTTGATGGATTATAATCCATGTTTGGGGAATGGAGCACAAATTAGTAATTGTTATTTTTATAAAAAGGCCTAAATGCATAGATTTGATACATGTGTATTTTATAAATCTACTATCTTCAGCCCTCCTCTGATGAAATAAAAGAATACCAGAATTTTAGGGTTAGGAGCCACATTTAAAACTGTTGTTCCAGAGTAAAAAATAAACAGTTTGTCTAGTGTCACAAAAGCATGCATTTGATATCATAAGGCTCATCAGATCAAGAGAAGAATCATCTAATAGGGCTAGTATCTAGATGCTATTCTGGACATGCTGGCTATTGTCTGTTGACTAAAGCTTTCTGGAATTCTGGGAAAGATATAGGAATCCTGGCCTTGTGGCTTATGACAGAAGTTGACTAAGAGGATACTGGTGTTTGCCCCATTACCTGGAATAAGGTCTCTTATCCACCTAACTTTCTACCAGTCTTATATTGACACTTGAATTGCTTTACTTACAGTAGGGAAATTCTCTTATAGTGGAGAAATATTTCACTGGTCCTATGTACTGTTATCAAAAACAAATAAATAAATAAAAGGTAGATCAAGAGGACCATACGTTAGTCAAAGGAAAGATTATATTTCTACATAAATTGAAAAATTTCCCTGAGTTTTTTTTTTTTTTTGCTTTAATTATATGCTTGAAAAACAATATAACCCTATATGTCACATTAGCCTCTTCACTCGTTTTGCCTGACTTATCTGAATCATAGGGAAAAAAGAAAAAAAGAAAGCTGATTGAAGTGAGGTTCTTTGATTTGTCAAGAGTACACAGTTTACTGGGCATCCTGTTGTACACCTGAAATCCCAGTGACTTGGGAGACTGAGGCAGAAGAATTACAAATTCCTCCTATTCTTGTCATTTATTCTGATTTATAGCATTGTGTTTGTAGATCCAAATCTAAGGCAATATTCTATACTCCATTCTACCTAGTATTTAACTTTGTAAGGCAACAGCAGACCTCTTTAGAGAGAAAGAGTAGATTCCTCATCTTTGCTAATCCACACTTAGAAATGCCATAAAAATGAAAAGCAGACAGCTCTCTGCAATCTAAGGAGTTTGATTGTGTGTTGTGTGTGTGTATTTTAATTCCTCATACAGAATGATAACCTCTTAGAGATATGAATATCATTTAAGATTTAGATGAAAATATTTTGCAGCTAAAAGTCTGTAAAATCTGTGGCAAAGTCTGTAAAGAGCCTCTGATTGGGAGCTTGAAGGTGTGAGTTCAGTTCCTAGCTCTGCCACTTCCTTGCTGAGTGGAATCCCAGGGAAATCAGTTCATCTGACTTTTGTTTCTTCATCTGTAATAAAAAAGTAAAAAAAAAAAAAAAAAAAAAAAGGTTAAATCGTACCCGTAATTGTCACGAGTTTTTAAAAGTGGTCCTGGAGTGTTCTACCTCTTAACTATAGCCCCAGCCTTTCCATTGTTTATTTTTGGGACAGGGTCTCTAGTTAAGTTGCTCAGGCCTATCTCAGATTTGTGATACTCCTGCCTCCTGAGTAGCTGGGACTGCAGGTGTGTACCACAGAGCCCAGCTCTATAATTATAATCATCATGGTTTTTAACTCTTATAGTTCTACTTTAATTTCTACCACCATGTAACTAAGAAAAGTGTCGAGACAGAGGAAAGATATAGGCACAGTTAGAAATCTTTCCATCTATACTTGACACAATAGTATATCCCCAGCCATGTGCTTTTGTTATTGTTGTTCAGTTCTTTAGGTCAAAGTTTTACTCATTAATGTTAAGTTTACATGTTCATGTTGCTTTTCATTGTCCACCTTTCTTTGAATGGCATCAGGTTTTTGGTAGCTGGATGCTGTGTTCAGGTCAGATTACCTTGGTATTTGCAATTATTTAGCATTCTAAAAAAAAAATGTATCCACACCACCACGAAGCTCCTTGTGTGTTTACTTTTTTCTTTTCTTTTTTTTTCCATTTTTCATTTGGTAAAATATCCTACTATAAAGAAATAATAGCAGCAGAAGGGGCTTTTTGTTGTGTTTTCGAAAACTTCTGATAACCCCTGAAGTATATTAACAGTATGCCCTTAAATAGTAGTGACAGGGTTTCTCTACATCCTGAGCCCCCAGTCAGAGATAATGTTGCTATGGTGGCCCAGGCTTCTTCAGATTGTTTTGTGAGGAAATAGCGTGTATGACAAACACAGCCCCATAAGTAGCTTTCCTTGCTCTGATTTCTCCTGCTCTCCCCAATTCTCTGCACCTCACCCCACCTTTCCTCCTTTCTTTTTCCTTTGCCCTTTATGCTTTTTAGGTGGTAGAAGGAGGTAAAGCCCAAGCCCCTCTAAAGTGTTCTGTATCTTCCCCTGGTTTCTCTGAGTTTCTGTCTGATTTCCCTAGGATGATTGTATCCCAGCCAGCTGCGACTACAGTCAAGTGGCCTTTTGCCTTATCTAGGATTTTTATTTTTTTATTTTTTTGAAACTTTGGATTCCCCGAAAAGTCCCATAACTTTCTCTGCTTATATAAAAGTTCAGAATCAAGCCATTGCCACAACACTGATGTTGGAAAAGTTTTTATTTCATCACTCAGATTTCTGAATTTTGTTCTTTCACAATAAACTAATAAAGGTTAAAAAATGCTTATTGCAATAATTTATTGCCCTGTTTTTCTCTTTCTGTCTTACCTTCATCCTCAAGACACCTTCTCTAGAAATCCCAACAACTTGTCTTCCAGTCTCATCTGAGGAAAGGAAGGAAGAGAAGAAATGAAACTCACAGATAACACTGGGCATATTTTACAAAACCCTGACTTAGAGGCTAAACAAATGTTAAATGTAGGTGGTTATTATAGTAAACCATTAAGGGTTTTTCGGTAGGGTATGTTTCCATTTAAAAGCAAATATTTTCGTGATTTTAGTAACTTTAAGAATGCAAAATTTGCTAATGACAAGCAATCTCCTGATTAATATGAAGCTGTAAAATTAGGAAAATTTTGTTTATATGTGGGACAAAAATATTTTCATTTGTAACAGGAAATTATTTTTGAGAAAGAGGTGATGCTGCTAGTGTTTCATCCAACATGACAATTTTCCTTCAAAGTTTCAGTGCCAGAATTTCACACATATATATTCAGAGATAAATGTTTTTTAAATGAAGAGTTTCCTTTAACAAAATCACAGCATTGCTTTACTCAAATTAAGTACTGATGATTGCAAAATAAGTTTTCAGTCTGTGTTCACCCACAAATCTGAAATCAATATGTGATTTTTGTATTTCCCCTCTAAAATATGTGGATTTCTTTAATTCCTTGAGCCAAATTTTAATCTGTAGGAAACTTTGATTTCAAATTATATTTTCAAATCCTTCAGAGCCATAATGACAGTGCTGATAGATTATACATATGGCTTGCTTAACATTTTTATGATACTGCTTTAAAAATGGATATGATGTTATTATATATTGCTCAGGCTCCAGTTAATAAACAGCTAGTCTGAGCTATGTCTTGATAGGTTCTCTGAGGGCAGAATTAATGAATCCTTTGGAGTTATGTCTTCTAAAATCTGTTTTAAAATTGCACTGGAACACATTCATGGAAACACCCCTTTCTTAAAATTTTAAGGATGTCATTCTTTCCAGAAATGTGTATTTAATTGTATACTCTAAAGCTATAAAGACATTTTGGTTTTTGTTTGTTCAATAGAGGAGATTGTTTGGTAATTAGAGATTATTGTTAAAAAGGCAAATTATTTTGAAAATATATATTTATCAAGAGGAAATCTGGAAATGTAAACTAACCAGAGAGGTTACATCTACAAATGTGTATTCCCAGTACAGCAGCCGTTTAGTAAATTGGTGTATAAACAAGCATCTGTTGCAGGGATGTAAGAATGACATCATAAAGGATGTATGGAAAATTTTAATTGAAAAAGAATGATGCACAATTGCAGCATGACTTTAAGTCTAAATTGATTTTGCCAAAAGAGTAAAAGTGAGATTCTTTTAAAACATTCCAATAATGTAAAGTATTTAAAATGTAATGTCCTGTTAATGTACCTAAAAATTAGACTCTAGGTCATCCAATAAGAGTACTGCTTACAGTAATACAGCCTATGTAATATGCAATTATCTTGACAATAGTTTTATTTTTCAACAATTTTGTCATAAAACAGCAGTAAGATACAATGAATTTGATTCATTTTTTGTGTGTGAATCATTTAATAGGCCATTACATCTACTATATTAGACTCCATTCTCCTTTCAGAGCTTTTCATTATAAGGCTGTCTTTAATGGAAAGAAGTTTAACCTTCCCTCCCAGATAGATTGAACCCCATAACAGTGTAAACATTCTCATTATAAAATAAAATCCCCTTCCCCAAGGGCAGTGCTATAATTATGTAGCAGAGCATCGAAGGAATGTTTCTCTTCAGAAATGCTGTCTCATTCTTGCTCTCAAGTTTTTATCATTTTCAAACAATCGATAATATTTTTAAATTATAGTTTAATAAAATGCATATGATCCAGTTTCAAATTTTTTGAAGTTATTTTAATCAACTTCAAGAAGTCATCAGTAAAATTGCTGTTGATTTATAAATAGGATAATTAGAGGCTTTCCTCCTAAGTACTGTTCACTGGCATTGTGGCTGTTTTTATTGCCTAGTCAAACCTCTTCATTCAATTTTAAAATTGCCTTTTGAATGAACTGCACTAGGAGCTTGCCAAATAGTGTCACCATTAATACGTTACCTCCTCTATTTCATTGTCCAGTCTACAAATGCACAATAAATTGTTTGATAAGGGGGTCAATGAGGTTGTACTAGTTTTTAAGTGAATTATAACTAAACAGTTCAGATTATGTCACACACTTATTGTTATGGTAGAGCTGTGTTTAAAAGATAGCAGTACAATACTTTGGTTCATTTTGCACTGTTACTACAAGAATATATCCTGTACAAAACAGGATCCTATAGTTCTTCCACAAATTGCCAATCTTTATATCAAGAGAAAAGAAAAAAGCCACTTTTAGATGTATAGACTTCACCCCTTGCAAAGGGTTTATTGAAAGTGACAAACCCACTGGGTTTCTGGTTTGGAAAGAGACAGCCTGGTTTGTATGTGAATGTGTTGGAACAAAGATTTCATCTGATTATTTCAAGATAACAATTTTATGAAGATGCTAAAGGAAGGACCATATGTTGTTAGTATAAAAAAATGCTCAGCTGGACAATGGTATCCGTTCCATAGATAGCAATTACATTTCTATACATGTGTGAACTCATCACATACACACTCTGTATTATAAGAGGCAGTTTTTCTACCCTTTGACTTGCACATGCATAATCATAATCTCTCTTCAGGGTTACTTTCTTGAAAAAGAAGTTGAGATTTTGTTAAATGCATATCGTTCTGCTTATGCAGAATTGTTGAATGGTTTCAGAGAAATTTAAAAGGCAAAAGTAAGAAACTTTGTGCTTGTTGCGTCTAAAAGCAAGTCTGTTTGTGTGTGTCTCTCCCTTTGTAACAGAAGGAATGTTTCTTATGTTTCTGTCTTCAGACAGTTGGCACACATTTCATCTCAGCAGCTGCTTTCTCTTAAAGTGCAGTAGAGTGTAGGACTGTAGTGACACCAGCATTAATACTTCACATTCTGCTATCATATGCTGTCACTGGGAAATATGGATCTAGGTTACATGTGTTTGCAGACTTTGTACTGCTGAATTATGAAAGCTGACTCTGTTGGTGGATTGTGTTGTATTCAGAGACTGTGAACTGAACAATAAGTGAATGCAGTAGGCTGTGCAGAGTGCTATACCATGCTCTCCCTTCAGTGCCTAATTGAGCCAGAGCTTTCAAATTTAGGATTGCAAAATTGTGCTATATAATACCTTATAATAAACACCTAAAGAATGTTGTCAATGGCATTTTTATGCAATATCTTTGACTTTTAAATTTTTTTAAATTCTTTTTCTTCTACCATTGCATAAAGCTTTGTACTTCAGATTTAGTAAAACATATTGCATATGATCAGAGAAAACTTTTTTTTTCCTGTTTAGGATAAAAATTTAAAAAGGAAATTACTGTTTAAATTGGTTACCTGTTTGTAAAAATTAAAATAATGTTTTAAGAATTAAAATAATTTCTTTTTGTAAATAGTGTAAAATATAGTAATCAGGACACAGTTAATAAAATAACAATCATTCTTTTTGCCATTGCTTTGGAACTCTACTATAGTCACACACATGCACATATAAACATATGCAGATAGTACACATGCATGCATATATTAATTTGGGGGGTTATTAATACAATTTCTGAAAAAGTTGCTGTTGATTTATGTACAGGATAAGAACAAATAGGAGAATATAATACCTTTACAGTAGAATGCGAATGAGCTAAAGTGGGTAATATTTAGCTAAAAACATATTTATAGATAAACATCTGGAGTTGTGGACCAGAGAAGAGAGTCGATGCTGAGAGGTTGCTTTGTGCACTGTCATAAGATATGGAAGGGGAGTATTTATTTGCTGCAGGACTTTCATGTTCTTTTTTATTTCACTACAGATTAAATTTGTGTGGCTTATTTTCAAGTTTGTTTGGGGTCTGTCGAACTTGTGGAATTAAAATTGTATGGTAAACCTTGCTTTGTGGTGTGCAGACTATGTACTGAGACAGAGCCTTTTATTGATCTGTATTATTTCAGTTGAAAACCACCCAGAGAGTCATCTTGTAGCATGCAGTCCACCCACTTATTTTCATCCTGCATTCCATGGTATTGGTTCTAAGTAGTATGACGTATTTTTAGTTAGTTAACCTAAAGGTTTAAAGTTGCAAAGATGCAGTTTTGTAAAAAATTAGTATTCTTAATTTTTGAATCAGTAATTTGTATTACCTGACTTTGCTACATGAGAGAAAACTGTCTTCCCATCTTGATAGCATAGTTTAAAACATTGGTTGTGACATGGATGTTCACTCATACATTTAAGGAAGAATTTTAATTTTTTTTAATTTTATAAAACCTGTTTTTCTAAGAATCTGGTCAAAATAAATGAATCCAGTTTTCCAAAATTGGGTGAAAAAAAATGCATTCCTCCTTTTGTTTTGCCTGGTAAGTGAACAAACTGGTTGCCTTTATGCAGAGAGGTCTTGTAAAAATCATGTTGGTAGCCTGATGTGGTAATTTTCTGTCTGCCCCGTGGCATCTGTTTGTGATTGTATTATGTCCTCATTATGAGCAGGTCTGTGACATTTGCTTGCCCCTTTTCCTTGTAGAAGCTGATTTCTAAGCTGTGCACTTTAAAATGCCTTCAGTTTGGGATAGTGCATCTCAGGTGGGCACCACTTCCCCACCTCAAAAGGCAAAGTCCTGAGCTTGTCTTCAAAGTGTAGTGATCTGTGAGGTGCCCTGCTGTGATGCACAGAGGATGTTCTTTTGAACAATGCAGTTGTTTGATGGAACAGTTTGCCTATTGTTTGTATATAGAAATTGCTATGCAGTACATTCAGGTCACCACAACTGTCCACTGGTGCTTCGTTCTGTATCTGTCTCAAACCGGTTCTACCTATGGAACTTGAGCCATGTTTGTTTAAAGAGCTTTTGCTGAAAACAGTACAGTCTGGGGTTGTGGTCTAAAATGCCGCTGTTAGCTGATTGCAAAAACATAAAACACATCAACAGTTTTGGCAGTAGAATTAAACGTGTGAAAGAATTGAATGAAAAGTGAAAACAGCACTTTTCTCTCTTAGTCACGGTTCTATGCAATTGGGGGCCATTAAATACAGTTTATAGAGTCCTATCGCTACTTCTTTGTGAGGGCTGTAGTGACCTCGGGTTTCCTTTGTGTTTTTCTCTCTTTACCACAATCATCCTTTTTAAAAAAGGAATCATAAAATAAAACTTCTAAAATTGCCTTCCGAGATAAAAACACATGTGAGGAACCAATATTTGAAATACTCAAAAGAATTTAAGCGCTCGTTTTGAGTATTTCCATGCTTGATCAAGGTAGAATAGGTTGGATGTAGAACTATTATCTTTTAACATAATTGATGAAATAAAGTGAAACTTTTAACGTGAAAATGCATGTTATTTGTGTCTTTTAGGTTAACTCAGTAGCATCCTTTAAAAAACTCCCCTTTATCTTTTCTTGCATGATTATCCCCAGACGTACATGTGTTCAGACTTCCAGCATATCCAACATCATTGACTGATAACTTAGCTTCCTGTTAATTTTATTACTTTTCAAAAGTCTCATGTAGAAATCTTTCTGTTTAGATGAGTAAGATAGAACTGGTGAGAAAGCTTTAAATTGTAATTATCAATTATAATCAATGCAGTAAATTCAGTGTTTTACATACTGCTTATCTCCTCAAAACTTAATTGTAGTTTTTGACCACAAATCTTGGCAAAATGTGAGCTTTTTACTCTTTGCAATGTAGCATGTGTCAAAAATATCTGTACTTCAAGGAGGAAACCAAGGCAAAAGTGATTGGATAATGTGGTTGTGTCAGAGAGAGTTAAATGTCTCCCTTTATTGAGGTAATGATCATCGTTTATGATGGTTGGTTCTGTGCCCATCTATAGTCTCTGACACATTTTTGGAGAACATTGCTTAAACTCTGGATATAATTTAAAGTACTTGCTGCAGTGAAAAGAACTCATGCTGGTGGTTGGAGTTGCTGTAGTTTCTAACTAGCTGTGTGTGTGGTCAGACTCATCATCTAACCTTTTAAGACCTCAGTGTCTGAATCTGTAAAATGAAAGCATTGAACTGGATTGTGTGTCAAGTCCCTCTAAGTTGCAAAATCATCATTTTATATTTCTAATTAGAAGTGAGGTTCTGTCACAGTTATGTAAGATTTAAAAATATATAAATTCCAAAGTTATTGTTTATCTTTAATCAGCATTGTCCAAAGTAGTAAAGCTAAAATATTTTTCAGTTTTGGAAAAATGATTTTTTTAAATGAGATTGGAAAGTGCTCTATGTTCTTCAGTTTTGTAGAACTAGAACAGGAAAAGGTCAGAATGTAGATTTAATAAAATCAGTCACAGGTTAATAGGATTTTCAGCTTTTGCCTTTCCCTTAATCTTCAAGTAAATTACACATTTCAGTACATTATTATATAACATAATTTTATAATTAGTTATTTATATTATCTCTAAGTAACTTTAAAAACACAGGGCTTCTTGTTAGCCCTGCTCCTAAATTCTTAAAATCAATATGTGGGATTTGACCCGTTCAATTTTCTTTATCATTTATATTTACATTTGTAGAAGAGACCCATATTCCCTCTTTGGTTGTAGGGTCATGTGCTTGTCCAACAAATCAAAGAGGAGCATATTCTGTTTATCACCATTTGATGTAGTTGAAAGAGAGTCCTGGACTTGGTACCCAGATCTGCCCAAACTGCCCCTGTGACTGGACAAAGCACTCAAACAGTACAGGGCTTCAGTCTCCTCACATGTAGAAGTCGGTTTGTAGGGCATGGTGGTAGAGTTCATGGTAAATGTGTGTTACCTACGCAGAACAGAATCGTGGAATTTTAGTTTTAATTTCTACCAGTTTGTTTTTGGGTTATCAAATTGGGGATTGAAAGATACAATTCAATGCATTATATTAATTCTGTGTGTTAACTTTAATTTATCCATTCAACAGAGGTGGTAGTTTTGAATCTTTATTTACCCAAGCAAACTTTTTTTTTTTTTTTTTCCTAGCTTAGTGTTATCAACAATTGAGTGGGTTTTGGTGGTGCAGGACGGGAGGGCCTATGAGGTGGTTTTCCCTTGCCTGCTCCTGTCCTCATTCCTTTCTGTGAACCCAGAAGCTTTTTAGCTCTTGAAAAGAGTTTTGAAGACTATTGTGATTGAGTACTAATCTATTTGTTCAAAAAGAACATAATGTTTAGAATGATTCTCTTGAAATTGATTCAAACTTCCTGTCACATCATGACACTGGCTGGAATCTGATTCCAGTGTGTTACCTTTCTAAAATAGAAAAGAACAAAATTGTTGCTTACCAAATCTATGTTAATCAGCATTTTCGTTATAACTGGCAGGAAATTCAGATTATAGAAATGATCATTCCCATTATTCTTAAAGGTCATAGTCCACAATTTTACATTTTTGTTGTGTGCTTTGCAGTATGTTGGGTCACAGACTATAGCTGTCCATTTGGATAGCCCATGTTGTTATCAAATTGCAATTTCCAATTAGCTGAAAGAGATCAGATAATTTATGTACACAGTGTTGTTCAACATTAATAAAGGTTATCTCTCCCAGGATTTCATCAAAGGAGTTTAGTTTTAATGGCCATTCATTTGAGTCCAGACAGAGGTGGAGAAGTGTGGTCACAGAGCAAAACTTGTAACATTATAAAATCCCAAGTTTCTGCTTCAGATGGTACAACTAATTTGTAAGCTCCTTAGGAGTCACTACCTCTGTAGGACTAATAAATTGTAGTCTATACTCATTAGGTTTAGGAGTCTTAACTTTGAATCATCTAAGCTCTACAACAGTTTTATCCAGGTTAAAAAGCCTATTATTAAGCCAGAAATCCCAGTTTTCCATGCATGTGCTAGGTACTGTCAAATTAGAGGAAACTGATGTAAACTTTAATCCCCACTTGGGGGTCCTGTCTTATATAGTCGCTTATCCATAAGGTTTTGAGGACAGGCTCACCTCCAGGGGACTTAACAATTCCTGCTTAGCTTCTGAACAAACTTGCCTGCTATTGCTCTGTCTGGCATAGAATTGAGTGATCTTGGATAAGTCAAGTCACTTAAACTCTTTGTGTCTCCATAAATAAGAAGGTTACGTTATCACAACTAGTTTTAAAATTCTGTGAGTCTGCATGTAAATCCAAGTAACTAAAACTGTGTATGATCTCTTTTTAATTATGCTGATAAGAAAGTAGGATTGTTTTCTATTAACTTGTGTGGCACACACGCTGATACTGAGTTCCCTTTATGGAGATCAGAGGGTTATAGCAGCAAATTATAAAGAAAATGAGAAATACACCTATTTTTCTTCTTTGTTCTGAACATCAGATTCTTATTTTTACTCCACATTTTTTGACCAAGCATGAGGCAAAGTAAATACTAAGTCTCATTCTTGATCATCCACAGCTTGAACTTGGATTGAAGTTGTTTGCTGTCTGAGTTTTTGGATGCGTGGCATTTCGTGTGAGCAAAGAAATAAACATACTAAAAAGGTTGTAGAAAATTGTAGATTTAGTAGAATCTCTGAGATGATTTACTCTAGGGCTGGGTGTAGAATGGCAAACAGATGCGAAGGCTTTTTCTGGCCTTCATTTCCTGAGTTGGCTGAATCCTTGCCTACAAGAGGCCTAGATTCTCAGTATTCTCTCTCTTCACTTTTTGTGTGAACTTCTAGTATTTTAAGAGTATATATCTGAAAAGATTTATTTGATTAGAAGAAATCATGCCCAGAGAATAATGCCATGGTGTCTTGTATGATTCATTTTAACTTTCTACTACCCAAGGCACCAGGACATAATAATTACTGGTGGAGGCCACATTCAACCTCCCAGAAATTTGGAGAAAATGTTGGGCCTTTCATCCCCCCTAGATGGCCATTAGGATGAAGGCTTTTTCTGGGAGGAGGTCCAAAATCATCTCAGATGTGTAGGTTTTGGAGATTATTCAGAAGGGTTGCTCCATGGAATGTGAGACATTTCCAAGGTCAAATCAGTTTATTTAGGCAGGATTATCAGTAAACTATGTAAAAAAGAAAGCAAGAATACATTTCTGTAAACTTTAGCCTTTTCTGAAACCATGTAGCCAATCTAAAAAAAGGTGGTAGTTGTGAAAAATATAATTCCACATATTTTAGCATAGCTGTATTAATTTTAAGTAATTAATTATATAATACACACAATGAAGAAAACAGGTTTCTTTTTCAAAAATTAGCATTTATTAAAATAATCATTTATTTATTTGTTTGTTTGTTTATTTTTTGGTACTGGAGATTGAACCCAGAGGCCCTTAACCACTGAGCCACATTGCCAGCCCTTTTTATGTTTTATTTTGAGACAGGGTCTTGCTAAGTTGCTTATTAGGGCCTTGCTAACTTTCTGAGGCTGGCTTTGAATGTAATCCTCCTGCCTCAGCCTCTGGAGCCATTGGAATTACAGGCATGTGCCACTGTGCCCCAGTTAATAATTTTAAAAAGCACTGTCCCCCCCCCCACCACCCTAGATTTATATTCATTTGAGGGAAAAAGATATTTCCAGGGTTTTTTTATACCAAAGGATAAAAAATAATGTCAGTGGATTTATTTTAATAAGCTTTCAAAAATGCAACAAATTTTATGTCCTTTTAAAAATTTTTGTTTATTTATTAGAGATTTTAATCTGCTCTCCTTTACCTGCTATTAGATCAAATAGTATGGCTTTAAGCTAAGGACTTTCTCAAAGTCCTGTAAATAACAGCCCTCTCTTCTCATTTAAAGCCAGCAGGACATCCCATCATGACCACCTCTTAATTAGATGATATTTTGATCTGTGTTCCTATTCATTAATGCTTTGTTTTCCAGTGTCATGTGAGGTAGTGTTTACCCACTAATATAATTTTGTGACGTATTCCTAGGAGAACAGGACCAGAGGAGTTTCTGTTTGGCTCAGAGTTTATACTATATTAGTTGACATAATTTCAAGATTAATATATGAATGAAATGTCATCACCCTTGGAAAATCTTTAATTTCAGGAAATAAAGAATCTTAAGAAAAGTCATGTATAACATTTTTTAGAAAAAACTGACTTTAATACACTGATTATCTAACCCCAAACCATTTTTACTCTATTTGCTCACACTGAGATGGTCCATTGTCTTAACATAGCTTGCTCTGCTGTTGTTTCTGCAGTTTTATGCTCACTATTTTTTTTCTAATATTTAAGGCAGTGCGTTTTATGTTCCTCCTTTTATTTCATTTTATGTTGCATTGCGTTATGTATTTCACTGTTGGATCTAAATTGGGGAAGGGAATCCTGCTTTGTCCTTGTACTATAATGAAGATAGAGTTTGTTAATATAAATGTAAACTGCTGTCTTAGGTGCATCATCACATGAAGACTGTTTCATAATTGAATATGTTGGTACTAGATACATTTAGAAAATTACAGTCCCTAAACACCTACTCAGAGAGAGAAATGAACTTAATGGTTTGTTGTATACAGTTTCATTTAAAAATATTTTAGAAGAATGACTTATTTGTAAGAATATGTACAATGCAAAGTAATGATGGTAACAGTGGAACAGTTAAAGGAAAAATATATGCTGCAATTACATTCAACATTTATTAGTATCTTTGTTCTTGAAAAGTTAGATATTTTTGAGGATTTTAAAATATGGATGGCAAAATTAGATTAGATTGAGAGGGAGAAATAAGTTTCCCGAAGCACGTTAAGGACACATTACCTACTTTAGTAAACATAACTCTAAAGTGTATTGCTTTTTATTAAATTATCTGCCTTCACAGAGCGACAATATTTTTAAATGTAGATAGAGTGTTAAAAATGATGGGATGACTGCAGTTTCACAACCATTTTCCTCATTTCTCTAAGTGAAATGGGGAACTATACATGACTAGATCTTCGATTAAGAATAGAAAAGATTATTTTAAATAATGCAGCTGAAAAAAAAATAGGTGTCCTCTGTGATAAATGCATGCAGAATGCTAGTGATTGATGCTGCATCACTCAAGTTTTTGTTTGTCAATATCTAAATGTTTAATGTTAAACAGAATATTCCAGAAAAATGAAATATTTGGAACAAAAAGGTAAATACCCAAATAATCTTTGTATAACCACTTTGAAATTTGTATAAGCAATTCTGAGTTCTTTGGGCTTCTAAAAATGAAAATAATCACATTTTCACAAAACCAGTATGTTCAACCTTTTATTCTTGATGCTATTGTATGATAGTTAAGAGAGATTTTAAAAAGAGCAAAGCTGAGATTACTTTTGTTTTCTAGCATATGATACAGTGTGAATGGGATTTTTAGATTACATTCTTTGTTTGTTTCTTTAGTGTTGTGGATTGAACCTAGGGCCTCCTGCACACTAAACTTGCTATCTGTTGCTGGACTGCACTACCAGCCCTAAGGTTACACTACTTTTTTTTCAAAAAATGACCCTGTTTATTGTTCCTATTTGTGTAGTACCTAATTAAAAAAAAAAAAAAAAAACTCACAAATTGTTTTAAGAATGGAGAAAATATTATCTAGAAAGACTTTGTAGAATTTTTAAATAACCAATCACCTAGTTTGACCATGCATTTAAGAAACTAAATCCTGTTGAATTTTAGCATCTGCTCTTTTAGTAAAATAGTGCTCCTAAAGTCAGTTCTTCAGAAAAAATAAGTGTTATCAATACTGTCTAGACAATAATAGGAGAAGAGCAAGAGGGAAGATGTAAGGATGTGTTATGCATTTCTGTAGTTAAGCTATGATGGTCACCAGAATTCTAGCTGTACTTTCCATATTTAAAACTTGTGAAAAAGAGGGGTTAAAAAGGCTGAATATCTTTGTACCTTAATGAGAGAAGGATTGCTGTAATAGTATCAAAGATAAACCAGTATATTAGGAACACTAAATGATAAAGGGCGATAATATGCCATTCTTGAGACTTCTTGGCTCTTACCTAACACATCAGAAAGTGATTGTTGAATTTTAAATAGCCATACAAATGGATGACATAGAAATTTAACTTTGCTTTGACCTTATTCTAATTCACAAGATGACTGCAAAATGACTTTGTTGCATCTGAATGTATGCTGGATGCTAAATCACTCCAGAGTATAAAATCTTTGTTTTGGCATAATGTTGATGCATAAACATTTGTACCCCATACTAACCCTATAAACATCACAATCCATCAGTACAATTACAAAAAAGATTGTTTGTTTTCACACTTAAAGCAGACATGAAATAGAGTGTCCTTAACTTAATCACCACCTTGATTTACCACATTTGCATATATTTGCATATTAATTGGACTACAGATTAAAATTGGTTTTGTAATTTTAATTAAGTGTCCACAAAGGTAAATGATTAGAACTGTTTAAAATACATTCTGACATAAATAGCAGTAAAAGCTTTTGTGATGATGTTTTTGTGGAATTACATTCAGAAAGTGGCCTTTTTATGATAGTAATTTTAATCTTAAATAGAATTATACAGTCAAACAGAACTGTGGATTCATAATCATTTTTTTCAAGATTCATTTAATATTTTGCTGATTTGCAGCACTTGATGAAAATGTACTGTAGGTTTAGCTGATTGCAAAATTAGGCTTCTAGAGCTGATAAACTGAGGGTTTAAACCCGCAATCTTGAGATGTTTGTCATATATGCTTGAAGTGTGTATTTCTTTCTGAGTGTGTGTGTGTGTGTGTGTGTGCGCGTGCATGTATTAATGGAATCAACTCACATAACCCTTTTAATGATATACCCTTTAAAAAGAGAATCACCTTAAGGGACCATCATATTCCCAGCTTAAATTAGGGAACATATAAAATGTTTAAAGGTCTCTCTGACCTATTATTTTGGTGCCCAGAAGAACCATCCTGGTGTTGACACAGGCCAAAGTGTGCTGACTTAATAACAGGTCATCCTCCTTGGTGCCTTCCCTTTGTGGGTGGCACTCGCAGCATGAACAACATAATCATTGGGAAAATGCACTTTTTTCCCCTTCAAAACTTGGGATACTTAATGTGTGGCATGTGCTTTCTGTTGTACCAGATAGAAAATTGGTTTTACCAGAAGGTTACTGGATGCCTAGCACCCCCTTCTTCCAGCTGGCATTTTTCTGTTTGGATCATTTTAAATGTTGGATGCTAAAATACCCTCCCCACTCCCAGCTGCCACCTTCTTCCCTGGCGGTACCCTAGATTCAGTCCCTGATGCTTCCTTGCACCCAGCTGCTTCTCTGCCTGGCTCCTGGCTATTTAGAATGGGCTAGGATAAATAATCCTTTCCCTACTAGTCACCTCCAAACAACTCTTAATTGGATTTATTTTCTAAGCTATGATGTTCCTAAATTCGCAGTGAGTGGTATATCCCTCAAATTTCTTCTTTTCCCTTCTAAATTTTATATGTGTGTACACATACACACTATCTTATAAAGTTTGGGAAGAACAAACCAGTTAAACCATTTAATTCTCCTGAGTCAGAAGAGGGAAGTTTTGTTGTTGTTGTTGTTGTTGTTTATTTGTTTGTCTTTTAGCAACAGATTGCTATATATTAATTTTAAAGGGTCAGTTTTTAAAATCTTTCACAATATATATATATATATATATATATATATATATATATATATATATATATATTAGAAAGAGCAAAATTTGAGAATTACCAGGTTTGATTCAAATCTCAGTTCAGTTTTCTAAGTGTACCATTGAGGCATGTTATATTTGTCTGAAACCTCACTCTGAGATTTAAAAGACATTCTTCATTAATATTTTTGTGAGATTTAAACAAATGACACTAAAATCACCTAGCCAGCAGTAGAGTTGGTGAAAAGTAGCCAAATGTATTTTGAAGGTTGTTCAGACCAAATTTGCTGATGAGTTGATTTTGGGATATGAGAAAAAATATAGGTATCAAAGATACACTCAAATTTTTGACCTGAGCAACTTGAAGGGTAAGGAAGAGTATGGCAGAAACAGATTTGGGGGCAAGATCAAGGGACTAAGGATGCAGCTCAGTGATAGAGTGGCCCCCGCCTGCGTAGCTTGTGAGGCTCTGGGTTTGATCCCTAACAAACACCACCAAAACAAAGAAAGAAACAAAAATAGAGTTGCATTTACACATGTTGATTTTGAGATGCATTGTAGTCATAGAGAAGGAATTTTTCCTTGGAAATTATTTTGTGCATTGAAAACCTAAGACTTGCGTGAGTATATGGGATACGTGTATGTGTCTTTGTGTACTCATGTTTGTTCACACTGTTTTCAAATTATACTTTCAGAAAAGTTTAGATGGACTCCGAGTTACAAAATTATGGTTGAAGAATAGGGAACACTATTTCAAAATGTTGAACTATTTTCTGAATTTAATATTTTGTTGTTGATGTTATGTTCAAGGTTTGTAGAGGAGAGACTTAGATATATTTTATTATTCTCACTGTTTCTAGTTTTGTTCTCAGGTTCATTTCACTAGTTGAAGCAAAGTTTTTATGTGAACATTTTATTGGGCAATATGATATCCTAATATATGGTCCAGAAAGTACAGTAAAAAAGCAGAAAGGAAGTACCAAACACTTCCCCTTGCTTTATTGGTTCAGAGATCCTGAATAAAATGCTTTCAAATGTACACAGAGACAGGGAAACAGGAAAAGAAAAGAATGAAAGGAAAAGAATATGAAAAAGAAAAGGAAGGTTGAAAGGTTTTTACAAAAAGCCACAGCATGTGGAAGATATTGTTTCAGTTTCACGATTAGCATTACCCAATGCCCTTTGCAGAACTTGACCTCCCTTAACTAAACTTGAGAATTTATGCCTTAGAAGTTCGTATTCTTGGATCCCTGTTCTTGCCACCATCTTTTAAGCTGTCATTATCTCTGATTCCTGGGACCACTCAACCCTACCCACACTAACATGGCTCTCCTTTCTGTATCAGTGTCTAAAACACATAGCAGTATATTATACCCCATTCTTGAACATTCTCAGCACACACTCCCATTTTAAGGACTTGGAAATCTCTCAAAAAAGGAACCAGTGTTATTTTCTTTTATCCAATGTGTCCGTTAAAGTCCTGGCAAGTATGAATGGCATCTCAAATTTGTAACTTGAGGAAATTTTAATAGCAGGACTTTTATAAAGATATGGTCAGAGTTTAAAAAGGCATTGGAGAAGGTGCAGTACTCTGGGTCTAATACTGTATTGCCACGTCTGAAAGGGTGAGTGGCAAGAGTGGTTACTGGCACCTACAGAGAGTCTACAACTGTACCCTGAAGCAGAAAGACCTACTGCAACCTGACAGGGAAGGGCAGTGGAATAAATACCCCAGAATCTTCTACCTGTGTCTCCAATTGGCAGAAACCAACCAGAACCAGAAGGCCAATGACCCTTTTAATGCTATCCATTAGAGTCATCTTGCTAGGCCCCTGAGCAGGACCAAGAAAAGTGGAGAATGAATCTGTGGGAGCAAAAGGAAGATAATCCAGTGTACCTGTGTTTCACAATGTTTTTCCCAATCAAAACTCACTTTTAGTTGGTTTATTTTGTATTGATTTGGTTTGATATCCCCAGGGAATTTAGTGTTCTGTGGAGGATAGGTTTGTAATACTTATCTAAGTAGTGGTCATAAAATGGGGGATACTGCAGTAATTTCAGCCATGTAGTTTTGCTTTTTAAAAACTTAAGCTTGAGTGTCTTTGGGTGGGACATAGGCTTCCCAACCTTGGCCTCACCCTGCACCTTTCTGATATATTCATTTGTCAGCACATTTATATCAACAGCCTGGTTTCAAAGGAATTCGAGTTGTTGACTTCTGCTCTGTATGCTACCAGCCTCCCTTCTTCTCAACCACATATTAAAATCTACTTGTTCTAGGCTCCATTTTCATAGGACCCCATTTTTCCTCTAGAGAATGCTATCAAATATATTGTTGTGAAAATTATTATAGAAGGTGAAACGTATTTTTTTTTTCCTTTGAGCGACCTATTCAAATTTCAAAGGAAGTTTATGGAGATTTTCCCACAATTGCTCTCCCTAATTTCAAGTAATATAACTTTGTTTTCCCCCTCAATATGCACAAAATACACCATGTTCTATATATTAAAAAATTTTTTTTGAATTGGGCTCAGTATTGGACCCAGAGGCACTTTACCACACAGCTACATCTCTATCCCTTTTCATTTTTTATTTTGAGACAAGTTCTCACTAAGTTGCTTAGGATGACCTAAGTTGCTGAGGCTGACCTTGAACTTGTGATTCTCCTTCCCCAGCCTCCAGTATCATAGGGACTATAGGCATGTGTCATTGTGCCTGTCTGTACATAAATCTTATCTTCATCGTTTTTACTTGGCCATTGCTTTGAGCATCTCTTGCTTCTGTACTGCAAAATGAAGATAATATGTTCCTCTTTCCAAAGTACAACACATTTTGGATTCTCCTTAAATGTGAGTTCCTGGAGATAGTTAGCCAGAGTAAAAGAGAAATGGCAGGCTGATCTCACAGGTGAATTCCCATTACAGGGGCCTCCAGGGTAACTGTACATCATCTTATAATCCTCAAATGTCATTCCAGAGAGTAATTTTCTAACTAAGTTTAAGACACAATAATGATTTTTAAAGAAATGTTTTTTTCTGTCTCGATCAATGACGAATTGGCCTTCTGAAATATAGACCACAGCTCCCGTGATCCTGCAATCTGTATTTGGGGTAAAAATGGAAATGCATAACTCATTTGAATCAAATGTATGGAAGATGAAAAAAATAAATAAATTAATTAATTAATTAAAAAAAACACCTGAGTACAGTAGAATAAGGGAAATTCAATGCTTTTGCCATGTCTCCTTTGTCTTTTGTCAGACTCAGTTATGTCTACTGTTATTCCTTCTTCTGTGAAATGTCTGTTTTTATTTTCTCCCTTTCATTATTTACTGTGGCTTTGAAGTTGTGTTTCCTCCTTCTCTGGTCACTGTCTTTACATTACTTTCTATGCTTCAATGAAGAATCAGGTGCTGATTTTTTTCTTTATTATTTATTCTTGGAGACTGAAAAAGGGACTCTTTTACTGAATTAGTAATGAAAAATTATTTTTATAATAAGGTCAACAAAGCATTATTACTGTAGGTCATTGGCCAGGACTCAGAAACGTTTTAATTATAGTATAGTTCTTACAACAATAATGACATTTGGCCTGTGTTAAATTTCCCATTAGCTTCTCTGCCTGATTTTCATTAGGCACACCCTGAATTCAGGGCTTATATGTTAATTTTCATGGCACTTGAATGTTTTATTCAGATTATGAAGGCACATCGATTCCCTTCCCTAAAGAAAGTTTTGTTATTAGGAAATGGTGAATTCTAGTTTGTAAAAGTATAGAAATAGTTTCAACCCCTCAAGATGGATCAGATGTCATATTTTGTTGCTTAGTCTCTAGAAAAGTAGTTAGTAATCAAATTTCCTTAGATTTTGAAAAGTTTTTAAAGCAGAAATGAGTTACACTGATCTATTCTTTAGTATCCAAAAACAATTTTTAGTATCATAAATTATACCCTTACTCATCTCAGGCAGTAATATTCCATTGATAAAATTCTAAAGATTTTATCATCCATGTTTCTTCTTGATAAATCAAGTGGATTTTTTAACTGATAGAGGCATTCAATATGTAATGTTTGAAAAACACAAAGATCATAAAGAAAAATAATAAGTATGTTTGGTGGTAGAAAGTTGCAAATAACAGAAACCCAATTTCTTTTTATTTAAAGAACAAGGCTGTTTTTTAATCATTATTATTATTTTTTTAGTTGTAGATGGATACAATATCTTTATTTTATTTGTTTTTATTTTTATGTGGTGCCCGGAATCAAACTCAGTGCCTCACATGTGGTAGACAAGCACTCTACCACTGAGCCACAACTCTGGCCCAGAGAAAACATTAAAACTAGTACAAAGTGTTTTTTATTGTTGTTGTTGTTGTTGCTGCTGCTGTTGTTGTTTTTTAAAGATGGGGCTGTAATTTTACATTCTCCAATATCCGGGCAATCTAGGGTTATCCTTGGGCCATGTGTGAGGATGGAGGGACTTAGGCTGTGTCATCAGAGCTGTCTTTCTGCTTGTCTCTCAGAATGACTTTTTTCATGTGGTGGATATAATAACCTCTAGTTGTTCCATATCCTTGGGGTGGGTGGGGGAGATCTTCCCAACAGCCCTACCTGTCAAAAAAATATTCTGAAAAGGCTCAAAATGGGCTAAAACAATGTCCTTGAACCAACTAGCCCAACATGGAACTGTTTGGGTACTGGTTTGACCTCACATGACCTTTCTGATCCCCCTCCTATCCTCCTTCAAAGGGCACGGTGCGGGAACTGGTTGTCTAGGGAGTCCTCAGTGCCTGAATCACATGGAATGAATTCCTTCTAGGAAGGAGAGATTCTGTGATCAAGAGTAGAACCATGCATAAGTCACTTAGCTTCCTTCTACCTCTAGATCTTCTGTGGAAATTGAGGATAGTAATTGTCTATGTCAACATAAAAAGACAAAAAGTTACCTAATTATTACATAGCAATGTAATTTTCAAGTGATGTTTACAATTTTTAGAGACAAATTAGAAAGCCTTGAGTAAAATACAGTTTTCCCCCTATTTTTGTCAATAAGGGTATCATTAGTAAGACATATCTGTTATGGTGAAATGACAATCACACTTAAGAACACCTAGTAACTGTTGACTTGAAGAACTCACCATGGAAGGCTTTGCTTTAAACTCATTCTATGTACTAAGTCCTGGTAAATGTAGTGTCTATCCTTGTAGAGCAAGGATGCTAGAGTCAAATGCCGACCTAGGGTGACCACTTCAGTCTCTTCTTTATGCATCCTTTTCTTCCTCAATCCAACAGCAATCTCAATAGAACCTACTTCATTCAGTTAAAGTTGCAGGGAGGTTAATCATGTCAGCACCTGGGATGCCCTTGCTCAGTAAATGTTAGGAGAGGAGGAGGACAGGTATAGGTTATCTGTCATCTTCTTCATCATCCAGTATTACCTGCTAATAAAGTCAACCAAATGATTCAACAGTAATTTGCATTTGGTTTTTAATTATTTAGTTTTACAAAATAGAGCATTCTTTTATTTTTTAGACAATTCAATTAAAAAAGTAATTTAAGAAAATGTAACAGTGGAGGGAACTTGTTACTTCCAAAAGTAGCTGTGCCCAGAAGAAAATCACAGTGATGTGAAGTCAATCAGATTCTCAAACATTGATTAAAAATACACCACTTATAAAAGATTTATTTTAAAGGAAAAGTAGAATCCATGAACAAAATAAACATTTTGTTTGCTTGAACTTTCCAGCAATAAAAATGAAGTTGAATGATTTCAAATCATTTGGGACTTGGTTTTCTAGATTACAAAAATACTTAAATTCTAAATATTCATACTTGATAAGGTCATTATCTAAGGAACTATAACTTCAAGGTTATAAAAAAAAGAAATTCACTAAAATCATATTACTTTATTATATGATGACATGGTTTTGTAAAATTATTTTTCAATAATGGTTTACTTAAAGGTATCACAAACCATTATTAAAATAAAAAGTCTTAATATTCATATTTTTAGAAAGAAATAGGCTTTATGTTTATAAACATTTTGAGAGCTGTGAAATGGTAATTGTTAATTTGTTTCTGTTTACATGCTTGGACATTAACAGTTATTTTGGAGTCAAACCCACAGTATTTTTGAAAGCTTAATTTTTAATATTTTTCTTTTCTTAAAAGACAAGTCATATAATTTCTCCATGCAGAGATATTTGGTTGAAAATGATGTAAAAATTATAGCCTGGCAAAATAGCTCCTGCCTACAAGAGGAGATTACAAATTTTGACTTTAGGGAGAGCCATGATAATGAGATGATTGGGAACTGGTGGTGGTTTTATCCTTTTGATTAAGATGCTTGGATCACATTAGTCTTTTTTATATATAATATTTAGTTGTTGATGGACTTTTATTTTATTTATTTATTTATATGCAATGCTGAGAATTGAACCCAGCGCC